>NW_008238361.1:187389-207168 GCF_000691975.1 Corvus brachyrhynchos
TGGTTGCCGCGGGGTCCCCGCGCAGCCGGGACAGAGTGTTGTTCACCCGCCACCTGCCACTGGAGCTCGAGGTGACTCCGCCGACCTCCCGAGCGTGTCCCGGCCGCGCCGCCAGCGCGATGGGTTGGGTGGAGCTAGGCTGGCGGAAAGAGCGATAGGGAAGGGACTGCCAGCCGCGTCGAGAATTGCTGTAGCTCTTTCTGTGGGCAGGTGCTGCTGGTTTATGGATTATGAAAAAAATACGTAATTGCCAGAGGAGGTGATGCTGTGGTGGTGAACATCTCTCTGGTGATGAATGCTCCCGCTGCTCCTCGCTCCCTCAGTTGGTTTATTGATACGGAAACGTCTTGTTCTTAGGTTTGCTTTCCTGCAGGGAGCTCCTGAAAGTCTCCTGACAGTGAGATCAAGGTGCCTTTTTCAGCTCATCTTTCCAGATGTCAAGCTTTGTCTGACTCTTCAGTTTCTCATAGTTGAAGAAAATGTGTTTATTTTCTTTCTACAGCTAAGACGTGTTACTGATATTACTTCATCTGCTTAATGGTTTTAAAGAGAGTAGTAGTAAAACTACTACTACTTCAGAGCATCCTGAGACTAAAACAGATAGTATTCAGTGATCTGGTCTTTAACTGAATCGGTGTGCCATACACTTGTCTGAAGAGAACAAGTATTTTGCCCTTACCTATGCACCTTTGTGTCTGTATGTATGCTTACATACATGCACGTGTGCATACATTCATACATACTTGCATGTCCACATCCATACAAACATGTGTGTGCATGTTTATATGTTAAAAAAAGTGTGAGTATATGTGATTTTGTTCACAGATGCCTCAGCATTGAAATTATTATTCAGAATGAAGCACTTACCTAATAGCAGACTGTTATTTAAGTTAACTAAATATAAATAGTATTACAGTTTTTTTTCATTATAAACAGCTTTTAAGAGTTGTAGGCACTTCATTTTGGCTCGGTGCTTCCTTATTCTCAGGAAACTTGTCTGTGATCTGCAGCATGGGGAGTAACTGGTTGGAATGTACTTCTTCGGGGATTTGCTGGACCTCAACAGTATAAATCACTTGTCTGATGTAATTTAAACTGGTTCCAGTAGTTTTAAGTCCTGGGAAAATGCATGTGAAATTCATACTGTCTTTTGTTGTTCTGTGTAATAACAAATGCAATTTCTGGAGAGGTTCTGATTCTGATCACCTAATTAATGTCCACATTTTGACTTAAATGTTTTAGTCAGTCTGGTCAAACCTTGGATTGGCAACACAAGTAAATGGTATTGCTCTGATGTTTTGCCATCACTACTGTTGCTATCTGTGAAAATAAGCACAAGGGAGCTCTTGGACAAATTCAAACAAAACAGAAGAGGATGCAAGCAAGGACAGATAGCCTGGGAGGAATACAGTAGAGAGATTGTTTGAGCAGTCAGGGATTAGGTTGGGAAAGCTAAAGTCCTGATGGAATTAAATCCAGACAGGATGTCAGGGGCAATAAGAAAACCTTCCATAGTTATGTTGGTGATAAAAGGAAGATTAGGAAAAATGTGGGCCCTCTCTGAAAGGAAGCAGTAGACCTGGTTATCCAAGACATGGAGAAGGCTGAGGTACTTAATGACTTTTTTTTGTCTCGGTCTTCACTGGAAAGTGCTCTAGCCACGCTACAAGAAGGCTGGAGAGAGACTTTTTACAAGGGCATGCAGTGATAAAAACGGGAATGGATTTAAACCAAGAGTAGGTTTAGATTAGAGATTCGGAAGAAGTTCTTGTCTGTGCGGGTGGTGAGGCCCTGGCACAGGTTGCCCAGAGCAGCTGTGGCTGCCCCATCCTGGAAGTGTCCAAGGCCAGGTTGGACGGGGCTTGGAGCAACCTGGGATAGTGGAAGGTGTCCCTGCCCATGGCAGAGGGTGAGACTGGATGAACTTTAACATCCTTTCCAACGCAAACTAGTCTGTGATTTCGCGATTCTGTGCTTAATGCTAGGTGAAAAATATACCTTTGCAAATGAGTTTTTCTTTCTTTTTTTTCCTTCAGAATTTTGCAGTATGTTGCATTTATGAAATAGGAAATTAAGTCTAGCTGTTAAACTCTTTTTCAGATTTTTATTTTTTTAAATGGCGACATTAATTCGCACTTTAGCCGATCATAGTGATGATGTCAACTACTGCGCCTTCTCATCATCGTGCTTGGCTACTTGTTCCCTCGACAAAACAATTCGTGTTTATTCTTTGAGCAACTTCACTGAGCTTCCGTACTCGCCTTTGAAGGGCCACGCGTACGCTGTGCACTGCTGCTGCTTCTCGCCGTCGGGCCGCGCGCTGGCCTCGTGCTCCACCGACGGCACCACGGCGCTGTGGGACGCGAGGCCACCTACCTGCTGTCAGGGGCGGCGGACGGCAGCGTGGTTCTTTGGAACGCGCAGTCGTTGAAACTCTACCGGTGAGTGCCAAAAAGTTTTTGACAAATACTCTGTTTTGAAGTGATTATAGTTCAGGTAGTATGCTGTACTGTATACAAGATATGCGGACTTACACCGCTGATGGATATCGCAAAGAAACGGGATAGGTTTTAGATGACCAAGAGATTTATCAGTAGGAGAGGGAGAAGTGCTGAGTAGCTTTTTGGTTTTTTAAGTTAAACAACGCGAACTCAAGAAGCTTTAATTTTTACAAAGTTATTTTGCATCTAAATCCTGGTTTTTTAAAAGTTCATTTCACTGATTTAACATGAGATGAGGATGCATTGCATACTGCATGCATCTGGTTTCTAAACGGTGAGTCAGCAGGTTGTGATACATAATATAGTTAGTGGAGCCTGACTGTACTGTGTGCTTTATATTGCATTATACATAGTAGTATAAATTAAATGTTTTATTACTGGGAGTTTGGAGCCTAGGAAGGTCCTGGAAGCTTGATAATAATCCAGCAGTCAGTTTGGAAACTGTGGACCTGTCCTGAAACTATATAGTTTAAGACATAAAGCAACAGAAAGAATTGGAGCTAACTAAATAACTTAAGCATGACAGTCAACATTTCACATAGGTTTCCAAGAAACATTTGCAACAAAGCAGATGAGCATATTTATTGGTGTTGAACAGTTAAAGGCATGAACCTTAGAGCTATCTTCAAAGTCCTCCTCCGCATATCTGTCTTTCAGTGAATTCTTCAGGCCAGTTGTTGTAATCTGTACTTGAGCAAGACATTATTTAGGTTTTAGGGCTCTATTACACAACTAAATTACTCTGTAAAGTTAGAAAAGTAGTTGAGAATTTGAGGAACTGATGTTGTGCTCAGGATTGAGGGAGCAGCTATTTCTGAAAGACAAAGTTGTTTGATGTTGGTAGTCCCCTGTCAAGCATGTCCCTCCTTATGTGGCCTCTTTGCCTTTTGCCTTCCACAGTAGTGATTTATGTCAGAACTGTACAGGTTTAAAAATGATTGATTGTAGTTACTTGAAATCTGGAAATTTGTCCATGAACAGAATCTTACAGATTTTTGCCACCATGTTTTTTGTAATACAGAAAAAAACACTGAAATGGTGGTTTTGTTTTCAGACAGTAAAGAGATACTGATAACCTCTTTTTTCCTCCTTTAAGAAAAATAGGACAACTCAGTCATTAGTATTCTGAAGTCTGAGGGTTTATCTGTTTTGAGATATTGCTAGTAAAGAGGTTATATTTGTTTTATTCAGAATGCTTGTTGCTGAAGGGAAAAACCCAGAAATATGAAAACATTATTTCTTACAACTGTATGCCATTAATTCATGCAGTGATGCATGTTTTAGACCTACGTCCTGATTTTCTTCTAGTTGAATGGTGAATGTATAATGACTATGTAGAAGGTATACTGTTGTTACAAGCGGAAATTATTCTGCTTTGGTGTTTTCATTGTAGAGACATAAGAAAAAACTTGAACATTCCCATCCTGTCCCCTTCAACTATTAAAAGTTCATTTCAGAGTGTTAACAGGCCAGTAGTAGTCAGCTTAACTTTTTATCTATTTTGGGATATGTATGTGTGTATGTATTTTCAGCTGATGAATTTTTTTATTGTCATTTGTAATTGCAGACAGAAAAATGCACATGTCCTGTTTTTAAAAGTTGAGATCAATATCACATAGAAATCATCAAGGTACTTAAAAATTATGTCAGAGGAAGTTAGTTAACTGTCTAATGTCAGTGTGTGGTCCTCTGTTTCTTTTGAAGCAGTTGATTGTGTTGGTGCTGAAGAAAACATTGTACCACGCTGTTTTCTCACTTTACTAAATATATGGATGGTATTTACAATAAAATATATAATATTTGCTCCTTATCTGCTCAGCTGTTGTAATTGACTGTTCAGATAGTGAAGTATGATGGCTATTTAAATAATTTCAATGATGGATGTGAACAACATGAAAGCAAGTTGTGTATATTTCTTAGTGTTCTCTATCTCCTTTTCAGTAGTTAAGTTGCAAAGCTGGTGTTTGGCCATGCTCTGAACATGTACAATGCTATTTATTTTACTGTTGTTTCCAGAGCAGAATCTGCAGCTTTTTGTGTGAAAGAAGGCAAGTTTTAAAAGCTGCACTAAAGAAAAAGGATTGTACATTTAAAAATCGGAAGCACTGTAGTGGATTTTATAGTATTCTAAGTGATAGAATTAAGAGAGACCATACTTTTTAGAAGGTCCTCAGTCTGATCAGTGTGACACTGAGGAAAATTTATTGACTTGTCTTCTGTGACATTAAGTTTGACACCCCTGGCAGTAAATAAAATTTCTATGAGTAAAAGAGAATTAGCAGCTGTTCTACAAAAAACGATGACAGCATAAATAGGACTGACATTTTTTGCCATGTGACTGTTTCTTATAGCTGTGATTTTCTCCCTGCACTTAAAGACTCAGCTATGCATGCTTGGCTGGATCTGGTGTCCATTAAAAGGAGTGAGACTCTTTTGATTAGGTTATCAGATAATGTAAAGGATGTCAGGCTGACCCCACTTCTTTCCTGAGGGTTGGCCACACTTCCATATCTGCTAGAAATTTTCTTTAAAGATCAGTTTTACAAAGTACTTTGGCTGGCATAGTTAAGATACAGAATTTCTCTTCCGCATTGCTTTTTCTTGTTTACAAGTTATTCAAAATTAACCCCACATCATAAATCACAAAGTATTCTACTCAGCTACAGCTTATCATATGGGTTAGTACGTGTTCTCTTTTGTCTCTAAAAACAGAAGAGAAGAATTGTCAGTCTTTTTTCCCCTTGTTTGTGTACATGTAAATCTGTGTTAATGGTAGTTGTGTATTTATCCTTGACTTTTAAACTGTATCCTGCCATAAAATTTTAACAGTGCATTGTGCCTTATAAATGTTAAATCCATGCAAATTGTCTTTAGTTCGAAAATTATTTTATCATTCAGTTAAAATTATTGCCTTGGGCTGCCATCTCATGTTTTTCCTCCTGCAGTCAAAGAGCAGGTCTGGTCCCTGCTGCAGAGCTTATTTTGCTCTCTTTTCATAGTTGGTTTGAGTTTCTCTTTCCTCTCTTAGCTAGTTCCAAAGTGCAAAACTTAGCACTGAGTTTGGCTTATTGCATCAGACTGCATTTGAGACGTCACTTCTGTAGAACTTTACCTACTCTAAATTCAAATCCTGTGTACTCTTGCTTTTCAGATCTGGGAACGTTAAAGGTGGTTCTTTGGTGGCTTGTGCGTTTTCTCCCAATGGAAATTTCTTTGTCACTGGATCAACAAGTGGTGATTTAACCATTTGGGATGATAAAATGAGATGCCTGTATAATGAAAAAGCACATGATCTTGGTGTTACCTGCTGTGATATTTCTTCACATCCAGTATCTGGTTAGTTACTCAACTCTTCAGGGGAGGAACATATAAAAAAAGAGATACTTGATTTCTCCCTAGCTCTTGTTTTCATATTCTTTTTGCCATTGGTGCTCAAGATACAAATGACCTTGTGAAGAGCTGATGTTTTAGAATATTCTGAATATTCTTAAGTAAAGGTTGTGGTCAGGTTGGTGGCAAGGAATGTACTAGGTCAACAAACAAGATGATAACTTTGAGTAGCTAATTACCCCGTGGCAGACAAGGATTTTAGAAGATGCAGTGCTAGATTACCATTCACCCTTGACTCTTTCACACTTTGGTTCCCAAGGAACAGGGCTGTATTAAAACAATGCAGAGAGCTGTAAACCTAATCAGCTAAATGCTTGAGCTGTGGAATATTAATAGCTACACTGTTTTCCTGCACCTGACTTTCTCACTTAGAGGAATTTGGGAGAGTAATGAGCCCAGAATCTCCTACATTCCACGAAGATGTTCAGAAATCTTAGAGCTGTTTTAGCATTTGACCACACAGTCATTTGTTTCTAATGAAGGTTAGGAAATTGGGCAGAAGCCTCATTATCAGCTTTAGGAAGTAATGCAGCAACTTAACAACCTTGTGTGTATACTTTCATGCTTTCCAGATCTACTGTTGAGACAGAGTGATCTTCATCAAGATATTTAGGCTCTTGTTTTCAGAATACACAAGCTGCCCTTTCAAAGGCCCCAAAAGTTATAGCTGAGCAGCCACTTGGATCTTCAAGTGCTGAACCCAGCAGTAAGTACTGCTGTCTGTGTACCACATTGTCTAAGGAGGTGGTGCAGAGTAGGAAGAAAACAGGAGAAGCAGTTGGGAAGAAAGCAGGACAGAAGCAGGAGGAAGCTGAGGAATTAGGATGTGAGCATACACTTCAGAACAGAGAATTAGTGATTGACAGTACCAAATCAAACAAATGTGTGTCCACTGAAAGGTGTAGGACCTTTCTTGGTGAAAATACTACACAAATAACTCCATCGTGAACCAAGAGTTGCATCTGAGGGCAAAAAAGCATGTTGCAGCCGAAACAGATCAGAGTGTAATTTCCACCACTCCATTTCATATTGAGATTATTCTCTTGGTTTAAAAATTACATTACCAACCCTTCAGCCTTCTGCCAAGATAAAGTGAAACAGGCAATGAAGCAGGTATTTCCTACACTGGAGATTTGTTTCAGCTGATTTATGATCATTCTTGATTTTTTTTTTTTAATCCATATATTATTGAATGTCAGCGTATTTCCTTTCGTGTGTTTCTGTTTAATCATCAATGGTTGAACCTTCTGGGATTTTTGGCAGATTTAACACATCATGAAATGCATACAAGTAGTGCTTATCCAGTAAAATTAGAGATAGTTTTAAATTGAGACTCTCTTTACCTGCTTAATTCAGAGCAAGTTTTGATCCAGAGTGTCTGATAGGTTCTTTGCGCTTCAGGCTGTAACAGGTGGTTCTTCTGCCTTTGAAGTGGATTCAGTCACAGTTGCCTAGGAGCTCATGAGATCTAGAGCAGTTGTGGTGGAGCTTGGAAGAGTTTGCCATCTTAAGGAATATAGGTCAGGTAAGGAATAAAGTCAGGCTCCTGAAATTTAGGAAGGCAGACTTCCAGATCTTCAGGGAAGTTGTCAGTGGGATCCCCTGGGAGTCTGCCCTCGGGGACAAGGGAGATCTTTAGGGATGTCTTCTACTGAGCGCAAGAGTCAGTGATCCCCAGGAGCAAGAAACTGGGCAAGGAAGGCAAGAGATTGGCATGGCTGAGTCAGGAACTGCTGGTCATGCTAAAAGGCAAGAAGCAAATGCACGGGAAGTGGGAACAAGGACATGTCACCTGGTAAAAGTATAGACATGAATTATGATTGTGTAGGGAGGGGGTGAGGAAGGCCAAGGTGAAGCTGGAATTGAACCTGGCAAGGGGTGCAGTGTTCACAGCCTCTCACTCACTAACACCCCCCAAGTCCTTTTTGGCAGGGCTGCTCTCCACCTGTTCGTCCCCCAGCCTGGATTGTTACTGAGGGTTGCCCCAATCCACGTGCTGCACCAGCACTTGAGGTTCCCATGGGCCAGCGCTTGACCTTGTCCAGGCCCCTCTGGGGTTCTCCCAGGTCCTTGTCCTTCTGGTGTGTCACCTGCACATTTGCTGAGGGTGCACTTGCTCCCTTCTGTGTCATTAATGAAGATACTAAATAGCACTGGTCCCAGTATAGAGCCCTGAGGGAGTCACTGCTCCATTGGCACTCTGAGCCATTGACCACTACCTTCAGGTTGCAATCATCCAACCACTTTCTTACGCATCTAACAGTCCACTCATGGAACATGATAATTCAGAAATGTTCATAGCCACTGAATCAAGAGGGGAAAGCTATTGAACTATTATTGTTGTATTTAATATTTAATGCAGTATTTACTGAGTGTTTGGCTGGACTGCAGTCATGAAATGTCAATTTATAAAAATGAAAAGTTGAACATGTAAAAGTATGAAAATTCCCTGTCAGATACTCTCAAATTTTGTACATGCATATGTGGTTAATTTTGAGAAGTACTGAACTGTAGAAAAAATGGATATAACCATATAATTTAGGTTAAAAGACTCTAGCGGTGTAGTCAGAGGAATGAAGCATTTACCATCAAGAAAACTTAAAATATGAGCACAGCTCTGGTCTTTATCTACTTACTCAGGAAAGAGTATAATGATACCTATTTCTTAAGTCCAAACGGTTTTAGAACTTCTGCAATGATTTTTATGCTGATATGGTTTACTGACCTGCTGTTATTTTCAGTGTTTCTGACTCCCATTTATGTATTTTAATTTTATCAGATAGTGAAAATGGATTCAAATACTTCCAGATGGCTTCTTGTGGACAAGATAATCAGATCAAACTCTGGCTTATTTTGTTTGCAGATTTCTTAGGTTTGTATAGAAATGTTTTTTGAATATACCAATGTCTTAGGTCTTCAGTGACAATTTAAATTGAAAATCAAATTTATACTGCTGGATTCACAGTCAAACTAACCACAAGTTGAAAGTTTTCTTTTAATTATTAGCTGGAGAACAGCTAAGGCATTCAGCACTTGTGATGCTGTGCTATGTAGATTTTATTTAGCGTTCTATTTATCAACAAGTAGTGAAAGCAAAGATTAAAAAAAAATTATACTGTGGCCTTTCAACGGGTTGATAGGTTGAAACCTCTTAATCTGCCTGGCCAGGGAGAGATTTGCTTTCATATTTCAATATATCCTGGGCCTTGAATAAGAGCTGGAGAAACCAGTGTTGGCTCCTGCAAAAACTGCAATGTAGAGACTAGGTAAATTGCCAAAAATATCTTCAGTGGGTACTTCCTGTAACCTTTTTTATATAAAAGTATGTAAGGATTAATACTGTATGTACAGATACACATTTAATTATCTAAAATCTTGTGAGACGTGCTAGGACTACAAAGTGAGACAGTTGGAGATATTAAAAGGGAAGTTGTCTCCACGGTCTTTTTATCCCCTTTTTTGTAAACAGTATGTCACAGAGTCACATCTTGGTGGAGCTTTGGGCTTCTTAAAGCAGCTCGTGTTATACCTTGTCAAATATGGCCATATGTAACGATTTACTTTTTGTATTTTTAGGTGTTGAGTTAAAATATAAATGCACACTGAATGGACACACTGCCCCAGTTCTGGCTTGTGCATTTTCCTGTGATGGACAGATGATAGTCTCAGGGTAAGCAACACCTTGTTGAAATGTCTGTCTGTCCAGGTTCACACTTCAGTATTTTAAAACAGAAATTGCAAAAGATTTCTAAATATTTAATACCAGTAATTAAGGAATAGTTCTGTGACCTCTAGAGCTGTTGAAGTGTCTTTACAATCAGTCTGTATCTAGTAGGTGATTGAGTTTGAAATCTCGGGTTGTGGAAAAGCTTAATGAAACAGTTTCCTTTTCCCTCTCTGCATCATTTTAATGTCAATGTGGTTTTTTTAAGGTCTGTGGACAAGTGTGTCATAATCTATGAAACTGTAAGTATAGCATAATACAAGACCATATCTTGGGTTATTGTCTTTAAATATCAGCACTGCTTCTGCAGGGTCTTATAAATGAAAAAATATTAAAGAATACAAATGATATTAAGCCAGAATATTTACGTGCATTTGGGGGTTGGAGGGGAAGGAGTCTAAGGAAAAGTATCTCCTGAGAGCTGATCAGTCTTTCTCACTTTTTATTTACATGGTGAGGATTTGTCAGTTGATTTCTCTGCAGTAGGATATTGCTCAATTAATTCCATACTTAAAAGTATTACGAGTTTCATATTGAAGCGGAAGGATTTTTTTGTTATCCTAACTTTAGCTTAGCTTCCAAAGCAAGAAGGACTGTACCATAAAATCAGGAATGGTGATCATAGAAATTCTGTAGTTATATGTAAAGTGCACATAAAATAGAAGCATAATAAAGAATTCAAGAAATTTTTTATAGTAATACAATGTCTTTAAAACATATTGTTGAAGCATTTTCTGTAATAATGTTGTTACATCCTTTGTGAGTCACCTCTAAGTGGTATATATCTTTAGTACGTTATAGTATTAAAAGTAATAATTTTGCTGAAAATGAAGGATGAACAAGTTTTAAGCTTCTTCAGCTTGCTCTGCACATACCTATTGTATTGATACAATTTTTAAATTTGCATTAAAGTTTTTCACCAAAATCACTAATATGATACCTGCACAGTTTTTGGCCCAGTTATTTTAGTAATTTGAAGTTTAGACAGGTAGAAGTCCTCTAGAGTTTTGGAGCCTCAGAACATTGAAAGATGAAGGAAACCACAGCCTAAGTATTTCTTAATACTGTTCATCAGCTTTTGTGGCCTTAGGTTTTTATCAAATGGGACAATAACTTTTCTAGTTGTAAGATTCTCCTTTGGAGATACTCAAAACCTGCCTGGACACCTGCTCTAGGTGATGCTGCTTTAGCAGGGGGGTTGGGCTAGATGATCTCCAGAGGTCCTCAACCATCCTGTGATTGTCTGGGGAAAAGTGGTGACAATAAACCTTTGTGCGAGGGAGAGAGATTTCAACCAGTATTAGGGCATTTTGATCATGTTGGACAGTTGAAAATACTGGAGTACTGATTGATCAATTAGTGATTCAGAATAACTTTGCTCATCATTCTTCCAACCTGTCTGTACCTGTCAAAAAAAATGGTATTTTTCATTGGAGAGAAGATCTTTCAATAGTAAGTTGAAACTGCCAAAATTCAGGAACTTGGTTTTTTAGTGGTATTTAGTAGTCAAATAGGAGAATAGGCCGAATAGGTGTGGTTAATTATTGGTCCAGTTGAATGATTGTGGGTTGACCCTCACATTGACCCTTTTGGTCATCTCTAATACAAGATTCGTGGAAGAAATGTCTTTATCTACACAACCAACCAGCCAATATGGATTTAATTCAGTTAGTGTTTTTGGCACTGCTCTCCCTTCATGTTCCATGCTGGCTGATTGTGCAGGGTAGCAGTGCTCCAGGGAATTGAACAGGGGGTTCAAGCAGGAAATTCAGGTTGCATTTCTGACTCTGGTGCTGATCAGCTTTGTCAGGGTTGTGTAACTTTTCTGAAGGTAACTTCTGTCACCTTTCAAGAAGCAATATTCCTTATTTTGAAAGGAAGCATAGAAGTGAAGAAACTTTTTTTTATTCTTTAAGATTTAGAATCACAAAAATCTCTTTTACAGAGTACTGGCAATACCCTTCATACTTTGTCTCAGCATACCAGGTAAGAAATCAGCATGATTATTCTGTTTCATAAATAAAATAAATTAAATCCTTTTCTCAAATTTTCACACTGTTTTTTTATTTGTAGATATGTTACAACTTGTGCTTTTGCACCACATAGTCCCTTACTTGCCACAGGTTCAATGGATAAAACTGTGCACATATGGCAGCTTGACTTTATGCAACCCTGCGCAGGTCAGTGTGTGAAGTATTTGTAGTCTGTTGTTTAAATTCAAAATACCGTTTGAAGATGCAAAAATCCCACATTCTGATCTGCACTTGATGTGTAACCTCAGGATTGTGTGCATGTTTTTTATCTTCTAATTGACCTGATCAATGCCCAAAAGAGGTATTCTCTTTTTGTTATTTTGTAAAGAAAAATATCCTAGATGTATCTTAATTTTATTAATTTGCTGTATCTGTTTTTCTGATATTTGCAATTGCTCTGGACAGTATTTAAGAGATGAATATTATTGTCAGAGTGCTGAAAGACTTCTTCAACACCTATAATTTGTGACAAGTTGAAAATCCGCTAATTGCAAGCGTAATTGTCAATTAGAAATGCACCTTACCAGTTGTTACAGGTGAAAAACTAATTGTACAAATGACGTTAGTACCATTAGTATAGGATAACTAATGGTAGAAATTGCATAAGCACCTAAAATTTGTGGAACAAAGGAACATGTCTTTGTTCACAGCACAACAGGAGGTTCGGACTTCAGTGTGCCTTCTAAGGAGGTACGAGTTGATTCCGGTGTCTGCTAACACTTCTCTGGTTGGTTGTTCAATTCAAATTTGACAGAAATATAGGCATCTAAGAGATTAAATTCCTCTAAACTTTGAAAATTGGAAGGTAAAAGGCAAACCCAAATTAATGCCCTCCCTCCCAAAATAATGTCTAACATTTCTTTCATTAGATGAAGAATGTATAGCACTGCGAACACTTAAAAATAGGGTCCATTAATGACATTGTTTCTTTGAACTGAGAATTTCATTATTGGTTGTTTTTTGGTGGTTGTGGTGAGGTGGTTTTTTTGGGGGGGGGCGGGGGAAGGTGTTGTTTGTTTGGTTTTAATTTGGTTTTTTGTTTGTTTTGTTTTTTAACTCTTTTCCATTTCCAAAGGAGATACTATAGAAAATGAATCAAAGGTGGCTGTTGAGGACTGGTCAGAGGATGATGTTTCAGCCTGGCTCTGTGCACAGGATTTAGCAGACTTCGTTGGCCTTTTCAAAATGAATAATATTGACGGCAAGGAACTACTGAATCTTACTAAGGAAAGTCTTGCTAATGAATTAAAAATTGGTAAGAGTACTGAAATCCAACTAGTTTTTAATCTCTAGAGCACTTTGAAACGTTGGAATGAAAGCAGGTTAGGAATTCCATACATGGGGTTTTTTTCCCCCTGAAATGCCTTTTTAATTTCATTTCCAGGGCTGTTAAAAATCCCCTAGTGTTACATTGTCTGCAGTATTCCTTTTTTTGTGTTTTGTGTGTGTGTGTGTGTGTGTGTGTGTGTGTGTGTTTTCTCTCATCCCTGGAGACATACAGTGCACTTCTACTAATGATGCTGTTGAATAGTCTTACCTGATTTTGTTTCTATTTTCCTTTCTTGTATTATTAAGCTGTGGAAAAGGAATTTCAGTTTTTCTCTACAATTCATGTTTCTCACTTTGGTAAATCGGGTGGTCTATAGTTTTTCCTGTCAGCCTGCAAAGTGCCACATTTAGAATAGCGTGTGTTCACCAGCCTTGAACAGTTAAATTCTGAAGTGTGCATTTGATGATGACTTTTGGTAAGGATCAAGAAAAGCTTTCTAATACATCAAGTTCATACATTGTCCTGTTGTTTTATTGCAAAACTGATTACATTTTAGAAGAAATCACAAGGAAGCACCATATTAGTAATGGTTCCGCAGTGGTTATTATGAAATAAGAAATTTAGGGATAGTGAACTGCACTGAAGCTTTCAAAATACAAGTTCTCTATTAATTTTGATGGCCAGATTTAGGTGTAAATTAGGTGCTAATACGTTTGTCAAAGTGAGGACAAGTATAAGAAAAGGCTGAATGAAGTAAGAAGCCTTTTAAAAAGTACAGTTGGATATTCATTGTAGAAAGACTGCTCCCTTTTTTTGTTTTGTGTGTGTGTGGAATTGGTCTATATTGGATCATGTTATCTCTGTGTACCAGCTGGCTTTGTTGAAGTCTAGAAATAACAGAGATGCTGGGAATTTGTCAGGAATTGTTATCCATGAAAGACACTTGGCTTCCTCAGTTTATGCAAACATTTCCTTAGCATTGAAATAGCCTAAAACTTTGTTGCAGCAATTGCCAGCTGAGGCTAATCAGATAATGCTGACTAGAAAGTTCTGTGGGAATTGAATGTAGTGTGACCAATGACATGCTACAAAGAGAGTTCTCTGGGGAAAGAAATCAACAAAGGTATAGAAATTATGGCCTCATGTATCTGACTTGAAAAATTGCTCTCTATATGCCATAGCTCAAGCATTTACAAAGTAGGAAAATACTGTCTGCCTAAAATGAACAAGATTTTCAGTGTTACTCAAATTCCCGTTCAACTAAATTTTAGGAGTCTACAAATGCTTGAATGAGCATGTCCTTTCTCCCCTTGATAACCTGTTTCCTTTGCTCTAAGAATGTGACCTAAGATCTTGCTAAAGAACTCTACAAGTACAGTCTCTGCAGTTTGGAGAACATCAGTGTTCTTTTAAAAAACACAGGCTCAGGTGTCTTTCAGTTGTGCCTTTGTAAGCCCTAGACAGCAGTACTGTACAGCAGGTGTAGTGTAACAGAGGTGGACATTGCCAGGTGTATCAAACGCTGAAGTGAAGGGGCTGAAGGGAAATCCAGTCTCTTTGGAGGTGCTGGCAGCACTTGTGCACAGCCGTACCTTCCCACTGGTACTGCTTTGTCCCATCCCAAGGGCCAGATCTGCAGTGTCCCGTGCCAGGGTGTGGCTGCAGGGCAGCGTTGCACTTGCACTGTGCGTCAGACCACTGCTCTGCCATGGCTCTGCTGCACTTGCACTGGTTTTACTGGTTGCTTTCATTACTCCTCCAAGTTCTGTTGCACAGACAGCCTATGGCAGAGCTGACTGGAGTGGGGGCCGGGCCTGGCTGCAGGCTTTTGGTTTAGGGGAGTGGTGAGATGGAGCAATGTCTCCTGTGACACAGCTGCTGACTATTCCAAGACCTGACCTCTTTGTCTTACCTGTCTGTGCTGCTCACTTCATGTACAAATAATTTTTCAGAGTCTCTAGGCCAGCGCAGTAAAGTTCTCCAGAAAATTGAAGAACTGAGGATGACAATGATCTCGGTTTCTGTTCCTGTTCCTGATGAGTTCCTATGTCCTATAACAAGAGAGCTTATGAACGATCCTGTCATTGCCACAGGTATGTCTTTACATGACATGGATTAAAACTAATTACTTGAGGGTAAAGATAGGCCTCTTTTTGTGTTCCCACACCTATCTTATCATCAGGCTTAGAAAGATAAACTACTTTAAATAGCTGTTGCAACAAACCAGAATTATGGTAAATGTTTAGTTTGCTAATTACAGCTCTGATACAGAGAGAAATACCGTATCAAGCAACTTTTTCCTTTTTTTAATGTGCCTCCCTTTATGTGCCTTGTCAATATAATTACAAGCCTAATTACAGTGTTGGCTCAGTAAGTGCAAAATGAAATTTTGCATTCAGTGGGACAAAAAGCAAGCAAACCAACCAACCAACCCACCCAATTTCCCCACCCCGCCCACCAAAACCCCAGGCTTGTTACTATGCATAGCACACTATCTCTAGGGCGCTTACTTAAAAGTTTGTACAGAATGAGACTCCTTTAAATTCACCAAACCCTTAGAACTGTAATATGCCAGGAGTGTAAGATATTATGTAGTGAAAACATTTTATGAAGAACTAGTGTTTTGTAGCTCTATTCTTGGCGGGGACAGGGAAGGAGGAGCATACAAGCATCAGAAGATCAGTGTATTATTTGTGTTGCTCTGTAAATAGTGACTGACTTCATCCAGGTCTGAGGTATTAGGGCAGACTTCTGAGAATTAAAATGGTCAAAATATAAAGACATTTGCTAACTGCTGGAGTGATGGATTTATTCAATAAAGAGTAAGGAGACAGAGTATAGCCCTGCATTAGAGGAGGGGCATAGGGCACAGGTTTATATTCCACCAGAGATACTCCTGGGTGACTGTGCCAGCTGACACTTAGCTGGGGCCTGATTTCTGTTCTTTGAGGAACAGCTTGTTCAGCTACCAACCCTTCAGAGCCAAAGTCCTGAACCTGGCCAGGTTGTGAGGGCTCTGTAGAGGCGCAGCTCAGCACTGGCTCAGCCAGGTGGGCAAGCCCCCTGTTCAGCAGAGCAGCAGGCAACTTTAGCTGTGTTTGGCAATTGATGGTAATGAGCTTTTACTTCACATTATGGATCATTCAAACTGAAAAAAAAGTCTTATTTAACATGTGCATAATATATTTTGGTACTTTGCAGGCAGCGATAGATACATGAAACTAGCCTGAACTGTTTATACCCACAGTAAAGATTTCACATACAATGTACTTACTCTAGATCTCAATTTTCCTGTTTGGACATATTTCCTTTCTTCCCTTTTACATTTAAAAAGCTAACATCTGCACAGTGCCACAGCCTCTGTAATACGAGCTTTTGTTGTTGGTTTCTTTGCAGATGGCTATTCCTATGAAAGGGAAGCAATGGAAAACTGGATCAGCAATAGACGATCTAGTCCCATGACGAACCTTCCTCTCCACTCTCTTATGCTCACACCAAACAGGACACTAAAAATGGCCATTAGTCGCTGGCTAGAGACTCAGCAGAAGTAGTTAAACCACTGAATTTTGAAATTGTTTCTTAAAATGAATTGAAATTTTATGCAGCTAAAGGAATTAATTGTATCAGAAACAAATGGAAAGAAAAAGTTGTGTTTCTGTTTTGATCTGTGGCTGGTTCAACCTTCACAAAACTCCTAGGAAAACTTTTTTAAGTTCCTGGTAGTTCTACTTTGTGGTACTTCTGTTAAAGAATGAAGTACTCAAACTCAGTTTTTCAAATAAAGTTTTCTTAAAATTTTTACTACATTTATGAGTTTTTGAGTCTTCACCTTGCCAAGTCAGTCTTTCAGAAGGTAAGAAATAGCGAAGTATAGGATCTGTATTTCTTTTTCTACTCTAACAAACCAAAATGTATCTTTCTCTGTTCCCCATTAGTGGACATGTAGTTGGAAAAGCTGGGAGAGTGTTTCTCCTGTAACTGTCAGGAACTGCATCTCATCCCACAGGTATATTAATAATCTTTATTTTGTATGGAAAGAGTACAGTAGCTGTGCAAAAATAGAACTACAGGACAAGACTAATATAGGACTTGTACAAAATATCAAAGAAACAGTAAACAATAAATAAGCTAAAGTGTAATGATGCAAACTCCAAAAAGATTTGTAGAGCTGGGTACAGCTGTTTACAATGTACACAGAACACTGTAATCAAGCATGATGGGAAGAGTATAAAGCTGAGCACTCCAACTGAATTGCACTCATAGGAATGTCACTGCAGCCGTTCATTTTCAGAATGTTCTTGCCAATAAAAAACCTTATTTCCTCAAAAAAAGCCCTTCTCAACTTCATCCTGTCATGCAACTGCACATACACTTTCTTCACACCTTCACGTTCACTCCATCCCTTTCTTGGGTTTCCCATAAAAACATTTACTAAGCATTTAGTTGTTGTACCTTTTCACAAATAAACAATAAATCATTTTGCTTTAAGATAGCACCCAAAGGTGATTAGATACCCTATATAAAGTGCGATTATTGTTAATAGGCCATAATATTGTGTTCTTCAGTGCAATAACCAATATGGTCAAAGCCTCTCAATACACATGCAAATGTCACTCACTTTATTTGATTTCTTCTAGTTACTAAAAATAGTTATATTTACATGTCAAAGCGTGGCTGCTTATAGTTTACTCATACACAAATTATTTATGCTTCCTAAATGTACAACATGCAACCCAAATTAGATCCCGCTAGAAAAGTGATAAAATACTTTGATTTAAAAAAAAAAAAGCATGCATGTACAGATCTCGGTATTCTGCAGCAGATTATCTCCCTCAGCACTGCTGTGAGACATAAGCATTTGAGAGGCACGAGTACTGTGTGTGAGATGCAACAGAACCAAAAGCCAAGACTGAAGCCCTATGTGAAAGGAAATGCTTATTTAATGGTAAAAGGTAATGGAAAGGATTTCTCTGCTCAAGCTCCTAGGACAACCCCTAACTGAGTCTTTCTACACAAATATGTTATTCCAGTTACTGTCACTGCCCTGTGATGGTAGGAACAGTTGGAAGTGGTTGTATCCCATTAAAGACTGCTCCCTGGGGCCCAGCCAGTCAGTGTTTTGTAGAGCAGTCAGACCCTGTGATGTTGTGACCCAGGTCTACCCTGTCAATGTACAGAATAGTATTTATACATTTGATTCAATGAATGATCGCTTTGGTTTTGCCTTGGTGACGTGACTGAGGTGGCCATCCTGAGTGCTGTGGGATGGCAGTTTGGCTACAGCATCAGGATGTAGATGAGAACCTTGGCTGGATGATCTGCTGTCTGTACAGTGGGGAGGGATTTGGCATGTGAGCTCCTCACGTTCTTTCACTTGCATGCTGCTCTGGCTGCCGTCTCCCAGGGCAGCACTTGCAGAGGATGCTTTAGTTGAGTAGTGTTTAACTGAGAACTGCTCGAAGTTTGAGGGCTGAATGCCTGCAGAAGCAATGTATGTGGATAATCCATCGGATGCCTGAGAGTGCCAAGTGCGACTAGATTGTGTGTTTTGCTGCTGAAACCTTGCAGTCTTGTCCATGATTCCCATAAATGGGGTATTGCGAGGTCGGTGCTCAGTACCCTGAGCTTGACTGATGTTAGTCTCCTTGAGTCGAACATCTGGGCCCAGCCCCTTAACACTCCCTGAAAAACTGCTGGCTGAAGTGAAACTGCTTGTTGAGCTGGCAAGAATCACACTACTGGATGGAGAAGAGCCACCACTGGGTACAGGGCTTTGCTGCCTTGAGTCACTGAAATGCATTGGAGCAGAGGCTGTTGATGTGTCAGCAGGTTTAGATTTACTGGCAAAAGAACGAGAAGAGAGAGTCTCATGATGCTGTGGATGCAAATGCTGGCCCGACACAAACTTCTCATTGTACAGTTCAGCAGTGGGATCTGTGGAAATGCTTCCAGATGACGACGTGCTTGTCCCATCCGCATGTTGACTTCTAGATTGCCGGATGGGCAAGGGACTGTGGGGAAGACGCTGCAAAGACGATTGTGTCTTGGTGCTACATTGACTGCTTCCTGGTTTCGATCCAGGCTGGATGGAGCTCAAATGCTGATTAGTTTTTACAATCTGTGCCTGCTTTGTTGGCTGCATGATCAAGCCTGGCTCTCTCAGGTACTTACTGCTTGTTCTGCTTTGAGGGGACACAGACTGAGCTTTCTGAACGTCTTCTTGAAGGGTCCTGCTAAATAATGAAGCAGCTGAGGAACACTGCAGCCTTTGTGGAGGGGAAACAGATTCATTGGGGTGTGGCAGCTCATCGTCCCTGTCTTGAAGATTAAAATTATCATTCACACCTGGTACAATGCCCTCCTCCTCATTATCAGAGTTATTGGCTTGCTCAAGTAGCTGTGGAGAGTGATGCTTCTGTTGCTGTGTTCTCTGGAACTGTTTGCATTCCTCTTCCACCCGAGCCAGGAGACGTTTTATCTCCTGATTGCTGGGACACAGCTGAGTGGCTTCCCGTAGATCAGCGAGAGCAGCAAGTAGTTTTCTGTTCAGGAAGAAATAAGTAAACAGTGAAAACTGGGGCAAATCCGAGTCCCAGCCAGGTTTGTCCCAGTCCAGCTCCACCCTTGCAGTGAAATATCCTGATTAGTTGTTTCCTGCTGCAGGTGGTGACAAATAAGAACTAGAAGTTCTCCACCTCAGGAAGTTCATAACTAGGGTGGAAGTACAGACCCAACGCTGAGCCCTTCTCTCCACTATCCTGACACCCCATGAAGGCAGGCAGGAGAACTCTCTCTGCTGGGAACACCAGGAACTGACACTTTGTCTCAGAAGCTCTTCACAGTTACCTCCAGAGTAGGGAA
>NW_008238361.1:207324-222033 GCF_000691975.1 Corvus brachyrhynchos
TGCTGAACTCTGCTTTGTGACCATTTATTGACACGTTTAGAAAAAACATGGTGAATCAAAAAGGCACCTCTTCCTGTACTTCAGCTACACCACTATAGTTTGTTATTTTTCCAACCTAACGAGAGACCTCCTCTCTCCCCTTGTTTTTTATCTTCAACTGCTAATGATTCATCATATTCTGTCTATCATAGCAGTGGGTAAAAAATTGTAAACTTGGCAATAAATAATGAAATGCTGGAGTTGGGTGGCACACTGCTGGCCACATTCTGCTGTGTCAGGTGGAGAAGCAGACCCACTCACTGTTAAAATAATCCCTCTTCAAGTCAATTTGTTACTTTCTGGACTGCCTTGTAAGTACTTACAGAGTATTCAATATTGCTATTTGAATGTGGTTGGCTTTATCTGATACAGAGACCTAGTACAGATGCAACGTGCACTAAAAATAATATTTTATTTGCAAATTTGAAATATAACTAGCAGAAAAGAACAAGTTATTAAAAATGCTAAGTTTAAAAAAAAAAAAAATCTGTTCAGACAGATGCACAGAATCAAACAGTACCTGCTGTTCCTCTTGGCTCGTGCTCTGGCGTAATAGGCTTCGTAACACTTAGGTTTCAGATCCAAGGCTTTGGTAGCAAACTCTTCAGCCATACCAAAATCCTGATAATGGAATCAAACATGCTCGTTACACAGCGACAGTCAAAGCAAGCTGCAAGCTCTGGGGTCGTGCTCTGGCTCCAGGAGGATAGCCAGCACACGTGGCAGAGGCTCCTGCCCCAGTCAGCAAGAGCAGGTATTTTCTCAAAGCACACATGAGCACAACCATGGCACCTGCTTGTGCTGCGTGATAACAAAGGGTGGTGGCGGTGTTTTCCATTCAGTCTTTTAAAAGTACCACAGAGGTCCAGCAGTTCATCATTCCAAAATAACTGCATGATGTGAGACCAGCTGTAATAGATCCCCCACAGCAACATGCCCTCATCTTATAAGCCACCCATTGATTGACATAATAAAGCCCAAAATCAGGATATAGTGAAAAGGATTCTAAAATAGCACAGATAGATGTCCACGTACAACCCCACAATGGAGTAGGATGTAAGTCTCAGATTCCCAATGCCAGAGAGGCAGCAGACTAATAGCAAGAGCTTACATTTGTTTTGCGGCGACATCGTGACAAGTTCAGGTATAACGAAACTCTCAGCTCAGTGAAGGCTTTCGTTTCCTCACCAAACCCTTCCCTTGGGAACTTCCTCAATGCATACTGATAGCGCTGTGCTGCTTCCTTCATCTTGCCCCTCTGCAAATTTTAGGGAACGAGGTTTTTCACAAACTTTTAATATTTCAATACTGTTGCAAAAAAGCGTATTTATAGTTGACATCTACCAAGAGGTGCTCTTCAAGTAGAAAACACAGAGACAGGTTTTTTAATAAATATACACAGTATGAACTATACTGTCAGACAAGCACAGCGAGAGAACCTGCATGTTAACCAGAATTTGTGTTTCTTTCTGAACTCAAATGCTTAATGGTATGTGATGTGGGTAACATTTGCCCTAATATGTACTACTAGTACCAGAAAATAATCACGTATGATCTTGTTTCATTTTGAACAGAATAGTAATATACCAGATTATATAGTTGAAAAGGAGGCATAAAGGCATTCAGTCTACCTTCAGGCAGAAGTCCAGTGTTCTGCTGTCAGAAAAAAATAAAAATCTACCTACTTTATACAGTGTATTTCCTTCGTCCATCAGTTTCTGCAGAAGAATCAGGAGAATATCAGGTTTGGAGGTGGCCATTGCCCATGCTGCATTTCCTGCAAGTTAAATTTTAAGGGTCTCTGACAAAAGGGAAGAAAGTGTGTTTCTGCTGTCTACCACAGTAGAAAGCCTGGTCTTACTTCAGTACATATTCCACCTACATGGAAACAGTATTACTATTGTCGTCGTAATTAGGGTGTACACATTTAAAATACATCTATGCCCCCACCAACACCACCTGGACAGCAGCCAGGTATTACATGGTCTGATACATTTCACCCCTGTGTAGGAATGTATAGAAGTCACAATTAAATTCAGGCCTAAGTAGAGACCTGTATTGATCATACTTACTACCCAAATAATATGAACTAGTGATTCAAAGGTACTAAATATTCAATAATTACCACATACACAACTGCACCATGTACTTGCCTACTGATAATACAGGACTTAAATTTTTTTGGCCTACCCTGTGCAAAAATACACAATTCTATAGTTTATTAGAAGAATGCTATTTAAATCATTAATAGTGTCAGAATTATTTATCAGTAATAGCACAATCATAATTTTCTTATTTAAATATATTAAAGCAGGGTAACCATATACAGTGACTCCTCCAAACCTCACCATCAGCACACATCAAAGAAGGAGCAGAATAAAAGTCCTTGCATTTCCTCACTTGTAAAGCAAGTCTTGCGTGTCTGCCTTTAAAGGGGAGGAGATAGTTTCCCTTGAGTGGGCATCTGCAAACCAGACAGCCTGCAAAAATCTGGTGTTTTGAGTTACTTAACCTGTTTTACAGAGATAACTAACTCTGGCAGAGCAGAATCCAGTTGTTTCTCCTGGTGCAGGGCAGTTTCACTAACCTAGCTTAGCTCCTTTTCTCAGCAGCATGACCACGACTGAGGTATTGCGGCAGCCAATCGCTCTGTCCAGCGGCCTCATGCCACTGTGGTCCATGTGCTCAATCATTGCTCCTTTCTCCACCAAATACTGCACCTGGGAGAAGAAGTAAGACATGCCGTGTAACATGGCTTTTGGTAGGAAAGGCAGACCAATTAAGTATTTTAGGTACTATGTAATCTTCTTTGAAACACAGTGAGCATATGGTGCAGAGTACAGTACAGCCATCTAAAGTCCACTGAGGGCACCGTAGCATGGGCAGGTTGGAGGGAAGTAGTAGTTCTTTCCTGTAACTATTACTTGCCCAAGTGCGACCAGCAGTGATCTTGTCAGGGAAGAGGCACCAACAGTCCTGCCCATGGACAGGCCCCACGACCCACAGCCATACTCAAGGACCTCTTCACTGGCACTGCCCCTGTCCCAGCCTGGCCAGTGGCTGAGCACAGACCTACTGAAGGGACCAGTCTGGCCATGGAAATGGAAGCTGGCACCACAGCAGCACAATGACCTACAGCAAATGCAGGGACAGGAAGGAGCCTGGACACCCCTCATTCCCCATCAGTGTCTTGAGTACCCAGTGTCACCTGCAAAAACACACACAGTATCTGAAAACTACCGAAGTCACTAAGGAACCCGATGGCTTATTTTCAAGTTAATTCAGACAAAGGCTGAATGGGACAAAGTGCTACAGCGAGTTCCATGCCACAGCAGCACCTGAAACAGACCTTGTCTATGCAAGCTGCAGAAACACAGCTGTGAGTGTGAGAGGCTGCATGTGCTGCTGTTCTGTCTAGTTCCTTGCTGACCTTTTGGATCTGTCCACAGTGTACGCAGACCTGTGTACGCCCTTCCTCTTCTTGAGGTCTTTGCTCTTTGAGGGCACCAACTGACCAGGACCCTGAGAAGGGACTTCTGAGGGTTTGCAGCATAATTCTGGGCTTCTATTTAATCTAGAAAACGCTTTCCTGAGCAAACATTTGCACTGAAGTCAAGATAAGAGCAGTGTAACCATCTTGGCTATTTCCCCAAATTTCCTATTTTGGTAGGCAATAGTTTTTCTACATTTTTATAACTTTTTCTTCAATTTTCTGTTTTGTTACACTTACAATATCAGCATCTCCATAAAAAGCTGCCAAGTCTAGGGGTGTTCGTCCATTTTTGTCTGTCTGATCAGTTGTTGCACCTTTCTCTACTAAATACTGAACCACTTCCTTGTGGCCTTTCAAACATGCCCAGCTCAGAGCTGTCAGTCCTTCCTTGTCCAGAGATGAAATAGTTGCACCTGAAAAATGAAAATGAACTTTGTTATGAAGATTATCTATTTAAACGGAAAAATTGCATAACTCACCCAGATGCAATCCTGGTGCATCTGTGCCGCTGTAATCCGTTATTTATGTTCTACCTTCAGAAAGGAGAAATTCCACAGTGCTCAGATGTCCTTCACAAGAAGCCACCATCAGTGGTGTCCGGCCTTGCTTGTCACTTAAATTCACATCAGCCCCATGCTCCACTAGAAGTTTGGCAATCTGAAACAGAAAATATCAATTTAAAAATACATTCCTTGCACCAGGGGGGGTTAGATTGGATATTAGGAGAATTTTTTCTCAGAAAGTGCTGTCCATCCCTGGCACAAGGGGTAGGGGTGGAATTCCCATCTGCCACATCCCTGAAGGGATTCAAAAGCCCCATGGGTGTAACACTTCAGGACATGGGTTAGTTTGGCCTTGGCAGTACGGGGGAACAATTGTACTTGATGGCCTTGGAGGGCTTTTCCCATCTTACCAACTCTATGACTTTATGAAATCGGCAGATTTAGATTTCAGCCATAATATCATGAACTTTTAAGAAAGAGGACTAAGGTGGTATTTATGGCAACCACTGAGAAATTGTATGTAGCTCAAGCCCTGACTGCAGTTCAAGGCCTTCTCCTGACAGGAGAGGCCAGCATGAGGAAGGCTTCTGAATCCAAGGTTCTCTCTCTTCACAGCAGCAGTATAAAAGATCTGAAATCACCTCTGATCTTCGTCTAGGAAATAAAGTATTTTAACTCACATTATTTTTCAAGTATATTATAACTGAGACTGTTGTGAAGCCAATGTGCTTTTTAAGTTATTTCAAGGGATACAAAGGGTTTGGAAATGAAGCTTCTGAGCATATCCCTCTGAAGCTGATGCAAACACATATTAGAAAATTGACACTAATTATTTTCAAAACTAGAGATGGGAGGAATTAGGGACCACATCCCAAAGGATCCCCAAAGCTGTGCCAGACCTGCCAGTGGCCCTGCCGGACTGCGCAGAGTAGCGGGGGAACGCCCCTCCTGCTGGCTCTTGTCACGGCCGCTCCATGCCCAAGGAGTAACTTGCACACTTCCAGCTTCCCTCTTCCTGCAGCAGCTGTCAGGGCTAGAGAAAGTATTTGCATCAGTATCAGCTCTTGGCTTATTTGGCCTTTGGACACATGCACAATACGTGAGTGTTACTGAATCCCCATTCTTTCAGCTTTTAATTGTGACACTGAAAGCTGGAAAGAACAAAAAAAAGAAAATCCTTTCCCCATCATGATTTTTCCCCCCCTCTTCTATTTTTCTCATATTGTGTTTTAAACAGAACTTGAAATTTAAATTTTGTTTTTTGTGTTGAAGCCTCACCAGTCATGCCAACAATGTTTAGAAAATGAGTCCATGTGTGACTTATGCAAGAATAGCAAAGGACTTGCCCCTCCAGTTTCTAAAGCCTAATAACTTGCATTTTCTACTAAGAAGTAGTAAGAAGTGGGTCAAATTGTGAATTGTGAACCTTTACCCATTTTTTAGCATTTTCAAACATGATCAACCAGTATTTTTTTTTTTAATTTCAATGACTACTGGAAGTAAAAGAAATCACAAACACTGCAGGAAGAAGTAAATTTTTCTTTTTTTTTTTAGCATTCCCTCCTCACTCAATGAAACTTCACTGTGTTGTTTAGAGCTGAACAACTGGAAAGTAAATGTTATGGATATCAGTATTACAAGCAAAAGAGTCAAGTCTTGTTCAAAAATCCCCCTTTCAGGGAGTTTGCTTCCTGAATGAGTAAAGATTCCCAATTCATTCTGCAAGGATTTCAATTAAAAACACTGACAAAAAAATATTGAAGAACAAAAATAATTTAGAAACAGATGTTGGTCTTTTGGAGTTCACTGGATTTGCAACAAGGGTTTTGTACATGTGCAGGAATGAAGCACGTCTGCTTCTCTAGAATGTGAGAGGCCACTGATCATCATCCCAATGCTGCTTCCCCACCCTCAGCTGTTTCCATGGAATGGAGATGCCCCTCACAAGGCACACCAGGGAACTGCCAGTGCAGGGATTACAGTCTGCCTTAAAAACTACATTTGGCCTCTGCCAGATGTCCAAAGGCAGGTCTTTTCTTCCACTGCCTAATTAGAATAAACCCACACTGAAACATAAGCACTGTATTTCCACAATTTTCCATCTAGTTAAAAAGTCAGTAATTTACAGTAACTTTAATATAAAATAGTTCTCCAATACTTGAGATTAATAGATTCAGTAAATTTAGACTCATAAAACTGCATTTTACTATTAGAACTGGTATTTTCCATTATTTTTATTATAGAAAATTAAATTTAAAAAGTAAGATTAAAAACTCCTTAAATCAGCAACCCTAATTAGGAAACATACGAGAAGGGAAATACCTGTTTCTCCCCACAAGGCATCAGTGTCATTGATGTCCATGTCATGGTCCTTTTCAACTGTCAAGATGTAATGAACCACCTGCCAAAAACAGTGAGCAGAGATGTGCTGAGCCACAAGAGCATCAGTTGTCACTATACGATACAGCAGGAGATAAAAGATGTAAAATAAGTAAGAGTGCTTCTCTCTCAATGCATATAATCAATAGAAAAGAAAATCGGTATCACTCACAACAAGTTCAGTAGGATTTTAGAATGACTTGAAGGCAAGTGAATGTTACTGAAAAACATTTTTAATGCTGATATTCAGGAGTTGATTGCTTTCATTTAATCAGTGGACAGCAAACAAGAACTTTCATGAGACAACTTCCAAGAACAGAGAGGAAAAAGTGGACAGAAAATTACATATAAACAAATCCTGAAGCAAACTATTACTGGATACTCAGCTAGAGCATTTCAACCAGCTGCTAATGCATACTACAATAAATATCAGAAGTTTCAACAATTCTTTCCCAGCCTCTTTCAAAAACAGCTGCAAGCACTGGTGTACAGTTCTGATGATTTCAAACAGATCTGGAAGTACCTGAATTCCCAACCCACCTGGCAGTGCCCCATGCTGGCAGCTGCTGTGAGAGCTTGTTGTAGTGCCTGGCGCTTCCTCAGTGAATCCTGTTCTCGGGAGGGGCTCACCCAAACCAAGCCGAGCAAGAACTCAAGGATTTTGCAGTGTCCTCTCAGCGCACTATGGACCAAAGCACACTGGCCCTTCTTGTCTGCAAAGTCAGCCTGAAGCGGGGGAAAAAAGAATGTCTGAGGTTAAAAGGTGCAGTGAAAGGCTGTGGAGAGGAGACGCTCTAGAGTGCTGTGGGAGAGCAGCTCTCGCTCCTGACTTCCAGGGCAAGGAGGAACATCTGGGGAATCACAGGCCCAACAGCCTCACCTGAGCAGCTGGGAAGGTGATGGAAGAACTAATCCTGGAGAGCACTGCCAAACACAGGAAGGACAAGGTAAGCAAGACCAGCCAGCATGGGCTTGCCAAGGGGAGATCATGCTTAGCCTGCGGGACAGCCAGCAGCTATGAGGGGACCAGAGGGTGGGTCAAGAGAGCTGGGGATGCCCTTGACCTCGACTTTAGAGGGCTCCAGCACTCTCTCAGTAACAGTCACTGACAAACTGATGACAACAGGTTGTGGAAGTGCACAGTGAGGTGCACTCAAAACTGGCTGAATGGCTCTGCCAGAGGGTTGTGATCAGTGGTGCGTGGAAAATGCTTCACTGAAGTCTGGACTCAAGACTATGCCTGATAATTATATACTTAAGTAATCAATAACAGCTTTCTTACACCTTTGTATCACTCTTCTGGCTGCAGGCTTTGCAATCTTTGTGCGCCAGCTTACCTTTGCACCTTTTCTGCACAGCAGTGACACGATATTCATGTGACCTGCAGCAGCTGCGTAACTAAGGGCTGTCATGCCGTTTTCTGAAGTTCCATCAATAGCAGCTCCAAACTCTAGTAAAAGAGTGACCACTTCTTCGTGTCCAAGGTGCGACTGAACACACAGCACTGGAGCATTATTCAGTACTTCAGTCCTGTAATTCACATTTGCTCCTGCCAAAATCAGCAGCCGACTCACCTAAAATTTAATTTAAACAAAACAATGTTTTCCTCAGATTTGTCTGAATTTGGTACCTTGATCAGGTACTCATTTGTTACTCCCTAATTTTGATGCAGATTTTACTGGCAGACATCAACGTTAACACACAGATAGCAACATACCAGTTTAAAATCTTCTCTGAGTAAATATAATATTGTATTACTGACCACTGCACTCCCAAGAAATGACTTGTCTCTCCCCTGAAACTCACTGCTCTCATCACAATCACGTGTAACTTGCTACTACTCTGCAACTACCTCTGTTAAGAGAGAACCAGACTGCAAAAAAAGCAAATCTCAAAAAAAAACCGGCCAGAGCATGGATGTGTGTGTTCATGTACACACAAATTTCCAATCAAAAGCCTTAGCAGTTGGCTCAAATTCCAACTGACTGACTTGGATTTTGCTATCCATCATCTGGGGATTCAAATAATAGCGCAAAGTTGTGGTATTTTAAATCCTTTCCTCTCACAGTATTCCCCCTTTTACAGCTGACACTTTCCCATAGAAGCAAAGAGCAGGGAGCTCTGCCCAGCAAGGCCATGTGGGACATCCACCCTCAAAAATGCACCAAACACACTCACCTGTGCTACAGAGCACAGCTGCAGCAGAAAAAAGGCAAAACGCTTCTTTCCATCAAAACTATCGAGGAAAACTGATTTCAACTTTAGCAACACCTTACAAAAGTACACAAAGGAGTTCAGGTCCAGATGCTTTTCTGCTGAAGGGTTACACTGACTTCAGCATTCACCAGCCAAGTGCCAGCAGCAGTGCCAGACAAAGAGCTGACTACAGCCGTGCTGATGCTCTTACCTTCACGTTGGGTGTGTAGATGTTTCTTAGAGAAGCCAGGGCTGTAGACAGTCCATCAGTACTATAGCCAATCCACAAGGCTTGGAGATGACTGGAAGAAATTCCGGTCCTTTTACTGAGACCCTAACAGAAATGATATAACAGGAAATCTCTCTATAGAATTAGAAATCCTATTTTAATCTACAACTCAATATTAAAAAGCAGTAAAATCTGGATTGATAGCACTACCAAGTATTTTGCATAAGCTTCAAACAAATTATTCAAGCAAGTCAGAGGAGAATATCTACAATGCATTCAGATGATAAAGGTCATAAAGCCTACTAAGCTGCAAGCTTTACCTTAAAAATGTGAGCTTTAAGTATATGATGGCCAAGTTCCATGGTTTGTTGGCGGTTTAACTTTCCCTCCTGTCGAGAAAACATGAAAGCCAGTAGAGCATGTCCATTCCTAATAAAAAGGATTGAGAGAACCACTTTTATAACTGTATTCCAGTAAATATTCTAACACATCTTTATTCCTAACAGCTCAACTTTGTCAGACTATTGAAACATACCATCACATCTAAACAGAATTCTTTCCATAACAAAATAATGCAAAATTAAAAATGGCAAATTTTGAATATGAAACACACTCCTGGTATTTCTGTGCTGTCCCTTCAGAAGGGGCCTGTGTCAGCTTTGAACTGGTTTACATACTGCTCCTTTTTGCATTCTCAGAGCCAGGAACTGCAGGCATCTCAGACAAAAGCCAATCCTTTTAGAAGCATAAGATCTGAATACTTGAAAAATTTGAGATGAAATGTGTATTTAGTAATTCTACACCTACATTATAGGTGGTCAATGTTCTAGGAAACAGTGAGAGTGGCATAACCTTGAGAAAACAAGGTTACCATATACTATTTGTTAATCAGACTATACATTGGAACCGGGCAATTAGCTATATGCTAGCTGGACTCTCCACCTGAGGGGGGAAGTTGTGGGAAGGGACTTCTCACCCCATTGTCAGACATTTCTGAACAAAACCTTCCGAAATCAGAAGCTCTGCCTGGGCCCAGGCAGCCCCCACTGCTGCTGGGGCAAGTGCCAGGAGTTCCCAGCGTGGCGGGACCAGGGGTCCATGAGGCTGCAACCCCCCAGTCCCACCTACAGAACTGGTTCTGTTACAGCCACTTGGAAAGCTCTTGGAAAGTCTTGGGTTAGTAATAATTTTAAATGTCACCATTATTTATTCTTCTGTAAAAACCAAAAACTGTAAACCCCAAAGAACATGAAAAAAAAATACTGGGGAGCCAACTGTGAGGACATGACAAACAGGAACAGCCACTGTCTCCAACTCAACCAACTCCTGCTCTCCAAGTCACAGAAAGTGAGCTGGAATAAGCTGAAACAATGCCAGCAGGATATAATTACAGCACAAAATGTCTTAATATTTTTATGTTTAAAAAAGCCCAAACAATCTGCTCCTTCTATTCCTGCACTCTACGTTACATAGACAAGGTGCTGCTGCACGGGATTCTCAACAATTTTGCTGTATTAGTAACAATATAGCACTCTCATTTCTCCATGAAGGTAGCAGAGTCAGATGCAAACTTCTGACTTCTATAGAGTCAATTATGCATTGTAAACTTTGAATCTTGAGTCACATCTACCCCTAAATATATAAAAGTGTTCATTTTGGAAAAAATTATTTGTACTTGTATTTAACATTACTCTTTCCTCTCACCAATTGTTGCAATCAATTATACAAAACCTAACTTTGGTTATTTGAACATGAATTACTGCAGTTTTTATTTACCTTGGCTCACATAAGAAGTCAGTATTTTCACCTTCTGCTCTCCAGACAAGCCATTCCCTGAAGGAAGGATGGCAGAACATGCGTGTTTTGTCACGTCTTTTGATCAGAAAACACGAAAGGGCTTCCATCCTCTGGCTGAAGTCTTCCCATTGTTGTTCACCATTTATTTGTCCTGCATTAATAGCCTGGAAAATCTGGTCATCTGTCATGGGATGCAGGGATGCCAGTGCCACATTCAGTATGGGCTGAGCTCGCTCAAAAGCAGAGTTTGTCATGAACTTCATATTGCACTGCAGTAAGTACAGCTCTGACAGAGACACAGGAACAACTTTGTAGCTTGCACTTTTGATTACTAAATGACCTTTTTGGAAAAGATCCAGAGTGAGTTTCAAATAGAGGTAAGATCCCAGGCTTCTCATGATCAGGTGGTTACTCACTTTCCCAATAGTAGCTGCATCAGCTTTTCCATTTAAAGACATGTTGTTTATAATTTCCTGACTGTTATTAATTCTGTACTGAATATAAGCATTCAAATCATTGTGAATTTCTTTGTTGTCTGGAAAATTGTCCAGGGATATTGCGATAAATGGTAGTGAACTTACCACTTCCTGTGAGGGAGAGAGGGGGGGAAAAAAAGAAAGAAAAGAACAAAACAAAAAACCAAAGACATTACAGTATTCCAGCACTGAGAACTCAATGATGCATCTCTGCTACATTCCCCTTCTGTAGTGAGTGCCAGATTAAAAAGGAATTCAGTATTCCTGAGATGGTTTTGCAAATATTGCCCCCTCGTAAGAGGTAGAACAGTATTTCTACATTTTATCATTTTTCATAGGAAGGTCTCAAATATTTCACTGACCAAACGCAACAATTGAAGGGGATGAGAAATGACCACTTTGAAGTTAAGGAAATGGAAAACAGTTACCAGAATTGGACCCTGAGACAGGCCAGGGAAAGGGGAAGGCAAAAGGAATGATCTATTAGGCAGGAATGTTTTATTAAGAAGTATCACAAATGACAGGAGGGAAAAGACTCCCCTTATCATTTCACCTTCCACTAACAATGTACCAGAAAGGTGGCTTGCACACATCCCCAGCCCCACGTGCCTGAAGGCAAGTACCAAGTACAGCACAGACACTTCAGCAGGTTCACCTGAACACACTTTCATGTTTCTGTAACACAGAACACTTTTATATTTATGTAAATAAAGATCCAAAAGACCTTTATTTAAAAGAAACACTTTTACTACTTCTAACTTAAACTTCATAAAGTAAAACTTCTAAAGTTTAACATTAAATTTTCAAAAATTAAAGTTTGAGAACCAGAAACTTCTTACATAGAGTCATATATTAGAAGGGTTTAACAAACATCTCCAGACTTTCACAACACAAAAAGGAACTCTATTCCACTTTATGTAATTAAATGGATTTCAGAAACCTGCACTTTCAGACTAGTGAGATGTTTTAAGCAAAGACAAACTTCTCCAGTCTCCAGAGATGGAATAGTCCCTGCTACAGAAATCCCTTCCTAAATGCAAAAATTTAGTTCAGAAATGGACTCTTAAGCCAGTTAAACACTATGAGTGCTAGTGGCAAGCAGGCAGAGAAGAAATAAACTCTCAGAGGCTGTACTGAAGCACGCCTGCACCTTAACATTGCACTCCTGAGGTACAAGGGATCAGACTCAAATTCCTAATTTCTTGTATTAACCACTCTACTGATAGATGCAATTAAGTGATTCACAATGGAAAAGGCCTCCAATATTTTATAGATAGGAAGGAAGGAAGGAAGGAATTTGGAAGGAATTCGGAAGGAATTCGGAAGGAAGGAAGGAAGGAAGGAAGGAAGGAAGGAAGGAAGGAAGGAAGGAAGAAATCCAAGAGACTTTATTTTAAGTTCCTCTAAACCCAGTATTTTTCATAATAATGCAGCTGCACCAATATAAATGATCATTTGGTTTAGGAGGGTAAGAAAAATTTGAAAGGTGTTTTTACCTGGAAATTAGTTCTTACAGTCACAATGAGCTTCAGCCAGGGAGGAAATTTACAGATTATACTTGTGATAAATGAAGAAATGGTGTCACCATAATCAGGTTTATGAAATTCAGCATCATTTAAACCATCTACCAAAATTATGTAATCTTCCTCAGGAATCTTCTGCTCTGAAATTTGAAAATAAAAAAGGAAAGGATAAAAACACATTCTCCTATTAAGTGACACATCTTTATGCTCAAATTCTGAATGCCAAGAAACAAAAATGTATGTTTATGCACACCGATACATCTTATGGCATTTAAGCATTATTTAGAAGATTAAAAACAACATTGGGAGATTAAAAACAGTTTTAACAGGAATGATGTGCTCTGTTCATATGTAGGCAACCCCCCATTCTGCCACAGATCAGGTATCTGCTCAAGCTGGCATATGCTGGGAAGCAGCTGTTTCCAAAAGGAGTTTGCCAGGGTTTTTTTTAAATACAAACATCATGTTTCTACATGCTTTCTTTTACACACCATAATCGAGGGAATAGCTGCACCTGTATCAGGGGAGGGTTATGTTGGATATCAGAAAAGGTTCTTCCCCCCGAGGCTGCTGGGCACTGCCCAGGCTCCCCAGGGAATGGGCACGGCCCCGAGGCTGCCAGAGCTCCAGGAGCGTTTGGGCAGTGCTGCCAGGCAGAGGGTGGGATTGTTGGGGTATCCTTGGCAGGGCCAGGAGCTGGACGGATTATCCTGGTGGGTCTTTTTCAGCTCAGGAGATTCTGTGATTCTTGGAAAACTGCCACATCCATTTTAAAAGCAAGCAAAACCCACATCCACTTTGCAGATGTTCAGGCCCAGAAAATTAAAAGAGAAAGTATATGACAAAACTTAAATGCATCTTAAAACAAAATCCTTTAATGTGAATGTGCCAGCCTTAACTTCAAGCTAACAGCTATCTTTCAGTTTTCTGGCAAAAAAGTAAGGTTTCCATGACCTTTAATAAGTTTCACAGAATTTTAATTAAAACATGAATCAACTGTTCAAAATCTATCTATTATTGTTACAAACAACTAGCACAATTAAGGAATCCCTTTCTCCAGGAATGTTCTGCTTTATTTATTTTTAATACTTTTCTCCACTCTTTATGCAGTTTAGATTCCATTTCCAAATCACTTCCTTTTTAACGTACCTCTCCTGAGGTTTGAAAGTGGTTCCAACACTCCCCTTTTAAAAGCTGCTGCTGGATCCTGGACACAAGACCTCAGGCTCAACATGCTCTGCAGGTGAGGCTCTTTGATGAGGAGATCTCTGTATGCTGTTAACTGATGCGAGCGGCAAAGCAAAGCTGCCACACTGTGTACAAATTCAGGGACAAGACATGTGTACGTGTTGTCAGCCTGGCAGTAGTGATAAGCAACGACCTGCAGAATTGAAGAATAAAAAGCACTACCCTTTCAGTATTTTGGTTGATTACTAGTTAGTGCAGTTATGATAGAGTGCTATTAAATTTCCCTCTCAACTACAAAATACTTTTCAGTGTTAGATCCCACGCTGTAACAATCTGTGATGGCCCGTGTCAAACACAGGGAGGAAGGCAATGAATTATGTTTTTGACCTTGCAGGACACGCAGAGAGGAGAAGAAATGGAAGTGTCAGATTCTGACAGGAAAATGTAACAATTTGAGTTTGGGACATTTGATACAGTGGCCAAGCAGCTGATTAACTAAGGAGCACAAGAAAAGTAACCTGAGGGTTTGACTGGGTAACCTAGCAGCTGTAATTTAACAACACTATGTCCCACACTGTAACGACCTAAGGACTAATTTGATCATCATCAGGCAAAAGTAAATGACAGACAGCTATTAAAGAAAGACATGCTTACATAAGCAAATGGAGAAATACAACAACTGGCTTTATTCCAAAGCTGTGTATTACTTAAAAATAAACCAGGACATAACCCATATTTCTTTGGGGGAAAAAAAAAAAACCAAAACAAACCACAAGGAAAACATGGTGTTCACAGTGAATAAGAAGCCTGTACTTCAGTGGTTTTCATAACACTGCTTCAAACAAATATGTATCACTTTAAATAATGCATAAAAATCTCATGTTTT
>NW_008238361.1:222233-223309 GCF_000691975.1 Corvus brachyrhynchos
TTCCCTACAATTATTCATATAAAAGATGCAGTTCAGATGATCATTGATTTTACTATTTAGGCAAAAAATAGAACACCTAACATAGTAATCTAATACAAAAAGACTTCAGACTCTCAGACTATGGAAAATAAAACTACATTCAGACTCAACCTGTATCATAGCATATAGATGGATTATACAAAACCCAAACATTTTACCTCCCCACCCCCCCCAAATTTTGCTTTTGGGAGCACTGAGCAGCTCCCTGTAGAGAACATATAGCCCCTTTGGTAAGGAAAGGATCCCAACCTCCCACACCCACACAAAACTGATGAGAAATTGTTCAGGTAACTCTTCCTAGGACCAAGCAGGATTCAGGTGATCACCTGATGGGTACAAGAGGCAGGTAGCTGGTTTCACCAGCCAAACAGAGCCATCATGCAGAGGTGCCCAGGTGCTGCCCCTCTTCCAGCACTGCCCACTGCCTCCCGGGGTGCTCTGCAAAGCAAACTGACCCCCATGTTAGAGCGTTCTAACACACTGAACATCTACTAGGAAGTGAAAACTCACCTTTGAAGCGAGGCATCTCACAGAATCCCCTGTTTGGGGTTTGTGTTCGGGAGTACCAGGACAAGTCAGAGTCTTCATTGTATTGGTGTCACCTGACGGAGGGGCACATGGGGATAACTGGCTTAAGGGAATCTCCTGACAGGAGTCACCACCTGCTTTTAAAAGACAACAAATACAAAAGAGACCAAATTTGCTGAAAGCAGATTGCTTTTTAGGAAAACACCACAGCTTATCTTACTGCTGGAGTAAAAGTTGAAACTGAGCAATACCATTAAAGGAAGCCTGCAACTAGTCTGATAAATACAGGCACACATTTGCAACTTTACAATTTTAAAACAACTCAACTGACTTTCAGATCAAAACTATAGAATTACTGAAAGCACAACCATGCTGATGTGCAGAGTTTCCTTCAGAAAATTACACATACAATGCCTCATTTAAACTAGTAGTTAATATATGACTGAACTCTTGGGAAATTTATCATTGTTATTATTAGTAATAATGATATTTAACGTGTCAGTAGGGAA
>NW_008238361.1:223349-232382 GCF_000691975.1 Corvus brachyrhynchos
AGGGAAAGGAGCAGTAATAACAGTCTCATCATCCGTCCAGTTAATGTAGGCACTGGACTGGTCTGGTGACAGGATGCTTTGGATCCCAGTAGAAGACACAAGGGGTTTCTCCATAGCTTTATTCTCACCTCTACAAAAATTCTATGGAAAGCATACAAAGCGGATACACAGCAGGAAAGAAACACTCACTGCTCCCTTTCCAAACTCATGAGAGACAAAGATGCTGCAGTCACATCCTCAGAGTCTGGGGTACACACTGCCTGACAAGAGGAAGAGATCCTGCACACTGCCTCTGTGATACCACCTCTCTGATGGGCTGAACCCACATCGTATCACGTTGAAGGTATTTGTCAGAACACAAAATTTTAACTCCTTCCTTTGCTCATTGGAAGAAAAAAATGTTTGCCAAAGACTTGATGAGGCCTGACTACCTTAAGCCAGAAAAGCAAACATGTGACTCCTGATGTCAGCAGTAACCCAGACCATTACTCAGAAAAGGAACATACTTTTAGGAGATGAACTAGGGCTGTTGGAAGCTATTTGTCTCATGCGACTTCCATGGCAGCTGAGTGCCACCAGCCGTGAAATGATTGCAGTCTTCCCAAATCCCACATTTCCAGTAATGACAGCTCCCTTGTTCTCTGCTGGGTCAGGATTCTGCAGTTTTTCTTCAATGGCGTGGAACAGCCATTCTCTTCCAACAAACACCGAGTCTGTGGTTATGCTTGGCACCTCAAACAACAGCGGCTTCAGCAAAATGTCCTGAGGCTTATAAGGGATGAAACGAGCTGAAAAGACATGTCAGGGAGGAAAGTTTATTAGAAGAAACTTGACATGCAATCAAGCAGCATGGTTTCAGAAGGTAACATCATTTAGAAGCCTTGTTACTATCAGTCATAATCAGACATTTCATGACGAAAACAATAACATCTGATTGCCTCAGTTCAGGTAATCTCCATAATTTTTGCATGAATTAAATTGTAGAGGAAAGAAGCTACAGGTATAATCTGATTATTTTTTTACAATTGAACTGGATAGTAAGTTGTAGAATCCAAAAAGTTTTCTTAAAAATGCATTAATAATTCTACAAATGGGGAAGCATTTTTTAGAGTGAACTATGTGCTGAGCATCTCAGTGTTAGGTCTTCAAATCTGTAAAGACATTTACAGAGAAACAGAAAAAGGTACAGAGAATAACATAATTTTTCTGTTTAAAAAAACCCCTTAAAGTAATACCAAAAAACCTACTGCCTTGTTTTTCTATACTTTTCAAGTCACAGGATCAGAAGTTACACCTTTGATTACTTTGATCTATACATCTGGGAAACACCTGATGACTTGGGGAAAAATTCCGGTTTGATTCCATAAAATACATTAAAATTTACACGGATAATAATATTCACCAATAAAATGCTCTAAAGATTCCTTAGTCAAATGTATTGTTACACAACTGCTGTTTCAGCATTAACCTATGACCGTGAAAAGCCATAAATGGAAGAGAGCAGCATAGTATCTACATACGATCCTCAAGACCAGTTTTACTAGGAGTTTACTTAAATTTTTCTGGTTTTATTGTTATTGCTTGTAACAGATGCACACAAATTCAGTCTTGAAACCATAGCATAATGCAGGAAAGAGTAAGTAAGCATCTTATTCGCAGATATGCAGTGACTTGTCAGGAGCATTCTACAGTAACACTGTGGGACAGGGCTGACCTGATCACAGAGCATTCACATTCCAAACTACTGAAGGACTGTATGACTGTGCCAGACAGATGCAGGTGTAAATATCTCTGCCTTTACCTTCCTGCTGCACTTTTCCACCAGCGGTGTTGTGCCAAGGCAAGCGAATTGAAGTTCGTAAAGGAGTATTTCTTTGTCCATCCAAATAACTCAAATCTTCCAATTTGGTTGAACTTGTTGCTAGAGTATTAAAGAACTGAAGCTTATTTTTCTCTCAACACAAGTTACAAAGAGTGTTATTATTTACTACAGTTCTTCATCCACATGTTACTTACAGAGAAGTTTTTCTAGACAATAGCAACAAAGTCATTCATGTTGTAACATTTACAAAATGCATTTCACTCAAGTTCACTAAGATTTAATTGGGTTTTTCCCCATTTAAATGGCACTCAGTTCTCCCATTGAGAGAGTTTCGTTTTTTACTGTGGGAACAACCACATCAGCGACGTCAGAAGCGTTAGAACAGGTTCAGGTAATACCTGCTAATACAATATGTGTCACCAGGCAGAGTCCTGGAATAACTGGTAGACTTTTGAAGTGTTTCAAAAGTCCTGACCTAGTCAATACCTACCAGAAAGCACAGTTACAGCCCTCTGGATGAAGGTGTTAAACAACTTAGGTAATGTTCATCAGTTCAGAACATAGGCTTGTTTTTATCCTATAGAGATACTTTTATACTAACGACAAAGATTCAAAAGAAATGTCCTATCATTAAGAAAATCCTTGGTTTTGACCTCAGGACTTTACCTGCAACAGAGTTTGGACGAGGCATTATTAAAGAGCCAGAACTCTGAGCATAAGGAAGGGGACCCTCTCCTGTTGGTACTTCCTTTGGCAAATTCTCAGAAGATCCAATGGCTTCCTCTTCTGCAACTGGTGAACAATTATCTGTTCTTCGGTCACGACTGATGCCTTGATGTTTTCCAGCTCTGAGACTCCCATCCTTACTCCATTCTAAACTGGATCCACTACGATCATCATTTTCTGACGAACTTGTTATAGTGGCTGAAAAAGAGGAAAAAAACCCAAGTCAGAAGAATATTACACATTAGAATTTTCATTCTCAAATGGCATTGTGAAACATAAATGACAAAATTTCAGTGTTGTTCATAGGTCTGCAGCTTCAGCCTTGCAGGATGGTGAGGTACTCGTACAACTCTGAATTCTTCCAGCTTAGGCTCACACTCATAAGAAATATAAGATTGGATGCTTCAATTCAACAGCTTGTATTCTAAGAAATACTAATAATATGGACATACAATTTAGAGGCAGTAGAAGAAAAAAACCCAACTTTTCGGGCACTCCATTAATCTCTGCACACACTTAGATTGTACGTCAATATGACAAATTTATTTCATTTTTATTGTTGCATCGAAAAAAATCTGGTTCCTCCTGAAGCATTAAATCTTTAGAACTCTGATTCCTCTTGGAGGGAAACGCAGCAAAAGGAAACCTGGGTGCTCAAGATTTCCATACTGACACAGCAGCAAGGATCCAGCAAAGCATTAATTTTGGCCAGCAGCCCAATCTTTTCTCCTACTTAGCTCCTTGCTGAGGATTAAAACCTGCCTTTACTACTATTATGTCAAACTCAATAGAAGCAAAGAAGAATTCAGTTACAGCAGTAAAAGACTGGAAAACTAAAGGAAACCTGAACTGTAAGTAAAAAAGAGGAAAATGGAGAAAAGACTGATTTCCCATCAGTCTGCTGGTCTGGAAAAAATAGTGGGAGTAGAAATACAAAGGAGGCCCACATAACTAGCATGAAAGCGCAAGATATTTTCATGGGTGGATGAACCCTGCCAAAGACATTAGAAAACATATACTTGCTAAGTGTAATTTAAAATGCGCATGTGCTAATAAGAGATTTGAATGCACAAACATACTTGCATATAAAAACCAAAAGCACAGGTCACTTAGCAGAAAGGTGCTTCTTCCTTCCCTTCTTGGTTTCATGCCTTTAGAGATATAAGGTATGCTGCCCTGGGTAGCCAAGAGACAGAGGGTGTTCAAATTTTCCTGGGATTTGAGACATGAACAGGAGCTCTGCAGAAGAGCAGCAGATGATTTTCATGCAGTCCCACAGCCATGAACTGCACGTACTTGACTGAAGGAACACAAGGGAGTTTCCCCTGCTCTTGCACTCATACACTCATCCTTCCTTTTCAGTAGGTCAATAAGCAACTTTTATCACTGTTCTAAAATACCTTCTTTAAAATACTGGTACTTACAAGATTATACAATAATGATGTTGTCATGCCAGTACACTATTTTAAACAAACATGAGGCCATTCTGACCTTATTGAGAACATGGACATACTCTTGGACTATTTCAAGCTTGTCAACCATGGCTAGTATGTTCATATCAGTATCTACATTTGTGCTCTTTTCCCAAAAATAACAATTCTGCGATATCCTTTCCTTTGCATCAAGGTGTTCATGCTATCTCAAAACTAGATCCTACACGAAGCTGACCACATACCAATCTGACATGGAAGGAGTACACAGAATCATTTTCTTCAACTGAAACACTGAAGTTTTATACAGGAGTCTTTTGACCCACGACAAACAATGTCTCTTAGGGTAACTGATCAGTAAAAATTATTTATACTGAGCTGGTTGGTACAAGGAGCTTGTAACAGTTGGGCTGAGAGGGTGGCTGCCTCCAATGGTCAGTGACTCCCCACACAAGATGCACATATACCTTCAACTCAGCCATCTTTTAACAGAGGATCACACAATTTCATCTCTTCCACAATGTTCCATATTAGCTTCATTTTCATGCCAGTTACTCAAAAGTCTGCAGTGTTTTGAAACAGTTTCATTTAGGCTATTCTCATAAGAAATCACATCAATTATCGTTTCCTAAGCTGGAAATTAAACCAACTTCAAGCTCTGCTGTGCTTCACCATTATGAAAAGCACTGTTAAGACCTCTAGAATGGAAAAGAAAAAAGGAATGAGAAAACAAGGAATGGAGAAAACCAGAGGAAATTAATTATTTCAAAGGAAAAAGTGGAGAAATTAGAACTGCACCAGGAAAACAAAAGAAGCGAAATGCACACCTAACAACAGCAGCTGTTATAGCCAAGAACAGGATTTCGATCTTTCAAAATGGGATCCACAGACAGTGTAAACAGAACACAGTGACATAAAGCAGCTGTTCAGACTTGTACAATTAAGAGGAAAGTAATTTCTCCTACCTGTACTGCTAATGAAAATGCTCACCTATAATCCCACTGTCCTTGCTCTCCAGGGTGGAGCTGGGGGTGCTGATGGTGCCGCAGGGACTGCCCTTGTTGGCTGCTGCTTTGCCAGCGCAGCTGTTGAGGGTTGAGCAGGGACTGTCGGTGCTGGGCGATGTCGTGCTGCTGGTGAGGGTGGAACAGGGACTCACTCCTTGGCTGGCAACTGCACACTGCCGTAGGAAGAACAAGAAACACTTACTGCACACCAGGCTGGACACTTGGGCTGAAAACTAGAGACCTTGAGGTGAGGTAGAATAAGAGCAAAGTGAAGAACCCATTTTTCAAGTAAAAATGTCAAGAAGTAAAGCCCTGTCTAGACTGGGAATCTTAATCTTTCACATTACTCTTAAAAAGTAACTGCTGAAGAAAAAAGGGAATTTCACAGTTCAGTGAAAGAGCTGCAGTCAGGCAGATTTCTATTTAAAACTTTACTGGATACTCCTCCCCTCCACCTCTTGTATTTACTCTTTGAGTTGAAAAAATCTGGAACTGCAGTCTTATTAATTTTTCACTATCAATGTGAAGACCCAAACTGATGCACTAAGGTTTAGGAGGGCTGGGACTAAAAGTGGAGAGAGTAAGGGGAAGGAGCAGAGGTTGGTAGTTACTGTGAAGTTTTAGTTAGCAGGTGAGTTTCATGTGGATAGTAGCTGCTTGCTTCTCTCCAGTCCGAAATGACAGAGAAGGACTGTCTGACAGAACTTCTCAGGAAGAAACAAACACACCCCTCTCCCCAGGCATGCTCCCATTTTAACAAAACACTGGCCTTCTCCATTCTTGGAAATCACTGAAAACAGAAGGCAAAAATTTCCTCCTAGATACTAAAAGCAGAGAGAATTCTAGAAGCTATTCACAGTCACAGCAGATTAGAGTTAACCTCCAGAAATGGTAAGTCTATCCAGTTTGTGTTTTTTGAAACTGCAAATTTATCTTGCATTCTTGAAAACAAACACTTGTTAAAATTAAAGTCCAGTTCTATAGCTATATCTCTATTAAAAGAGATGGTATTTAGTATCGAGGTATCAGGTGACTGCAACTACCAAATAGAGGAAATAACTAGTCTTCTCTGAAACAGGATGAACATTAAGTATATTATATTCCATTATCCTACCATAACTTCGCTTTTCTCTTCCATGTGAGCAGAAGTCGAGATCCCTTCTCCCAGTAAAAACCCCAGTCTTGTCATCAATTCTTGTGCTGCAGGAGAACAGCTTGAATCTTTGTCAGGCTTTGCTTTGGATTGGGAGGAAAAAAGTTGAAGGTTAGTGTCTTATATTTGGAAACTGTTAAAAGAGGTAGTAAAGTACAACCAAATTGTCCGTCTGACTTTTAATTGCTGGTGGGTCATGGATCCTCTGCATAACTGCACAAATCTAGGGGAGGAAAAACCCACCTGCCAGTCAAACCAGAAATGTTTAAGTGCAATCAGTTCATCATTGGACTGATGAGTGACATAACACAACAATTCTTCTAATAGCAGTATTAAGCTCAATGCTCTAAAAGCTTAGTGGCAAGCTGAAATTCTACTTCTGTCATATAAAAAACCTGGAGAGAAGTTAATAACACAGATGTTTTGTAATCTCACAGTTAACACTAGAACTAGTACCATACATTTTTGTTTTGCTTGCTATGCAAAAGATGTGACACCAGTTCTGAACATCCCAGCTCTTCTGGTGCAAAGATATTTAATTTTATCAGTACAGTGCTTTGAAATGTCTTCTGGCATCCAACAGACAGAACAACAAACAATTCAAAATGAAGCAACTTGCAAAAAAAAGCAGCCAAGCACAGCTCTGCCCTGGCACATACTCTTGCTAATGGAATCTCACAAACAAGCATTTCCAGCCATTTTCCTTCTTTGATGCCAGATGTCTGGCATCATCCACCAACCTGTGACCATCTGCTCTGACAGGAACATTTACAGGGCATTTATTTCTTTTGTCCGTTATTATAAAAGAAAATATATAGCCTGTCCCATCCTCAGGTATAAACAGCTAATTAAATAAGGAGCATCATTGTACCACTTGGAGAACCAGCTCCCAGCAGGAGCTGTTACCCCAGAACTGCCAAGGGGGACACTGAGGAGCAGCTGCACGGCCACTTCCCAGCCAGCACACTAGGGCTGCTGGTGCCACCCCACACTGCTGGGAGTCAGCAAGGACACCCAAACAGCTCTAGCACTTCAACTTTTGGAGATGTTGTGCAACAAACGATTCCCAACTGCTATAGAGCGCCTCAGCGGGCAAGAGAAGTAGGTGCCCAGACTTACAGATGAATTTTAGGAGAGGAGAAACAAGACCCTCAGCTGCAGCACCTTCCGCACCACCACCGAGAGGAGCTGGGGTGAGGGGAGAACCCACAAAAAATCCCAGCTGAACTGTCCCTTGGCCTTCCCTTCACAGTGTCACTGAGCCAGACAGTGTCAGGACAATCTTTACTCTCTGTGAGGAGCATGTGGGTCTCTAACCATGTAAGACACAGCTGACACTCAGTGGTACCTGCAAACAGCACATCTTTCCCCAAGCTGCAGACTGGAAAAGAAATACAGAAAATAACAACTGTAACAACTGTAACTGAACAGCCTGACCATAGCACCACTTCAACAATGGCCTAATTTTATGAGTGACATAAACCCCAATGTTTGCAAACATGAGCAGTTTACTAGTCAATCCTCTGTCTTTATTTCGCTCCAGCTCAATGCCTACTTGAATGCATGTATTTCTTAATTTTGCGGACAGCTTGAGGTTATTTACTCTTCAAGACAGATTCTCACTTAATCCCAAAAGAAAGAAGTCTATGAAAGTAGATAGCAAAAGTTTTTTTATCTCAGAATTTTTACAAATCAACAGGCCTTCAAATATTTGCCTGGAAAATATATTTCCTCTTAAAAATAGCCATTTTAAAGATTACAATTAATCTTTAAGTCACAATCGTGGAAACTACAGTTTGTGAAATCAACATCTTCATTCTTCTCTCAAAATTACAAACCTTATTACTGTTATTATTATTATCATTATTAAATTATAATATTTGACAAGTCTGAGTAAATGTTAGGCAGAGTACCAAATTCAGTCAGTAACAAAGATCAAAGCTAAGAGCCTAAGGTGTTCAACCCAGCATCCACTGTTTGATCCTTAAACACCAGAACCTGGTGCTGATCTCCAGCAGCCTCACCATCTGAGAGCACAGCTCCGTGAGAGGAGGAAAATCACAACATGGTCACCTTCAGACTAGGGGGACAAAGACTACATGCTTTCCCAGCTGGACCTACAACTTTAATGCCAGCACCACAAGATGGCTGTGAAGACGAAGGCACAAGAGGGACCAGGGTAACTATACCATATCAAATGGATGGTGAAATTTGAAATAGTTCTATTTTTGCTACAAAGTGCCTGTATTTTAGAAAGAAAACACTGGCTTTTTAAACCGTAGTTTCCTTTAAAACTGAAACAAAAGGAAAACGAAAGAATTTTCACCCGGAACATCATCAGTTATATCCACTGACCTTAATGTGGTTAGTTAAACCGAAACATTAATCTAAAAATACGTGACACATACTGACATACGTGTCATGACATTCACTGTAAAAGCCATGCTCTGTCACACACTAGTCAGATTAAACCAACATGAAACTTTCCAAGAATGCCAGTTAACTCTAGGGAGGTGGCTTCTCCCAGCTTTGCCAACACAGGAGTTAACTGTTACCGCCTTTGTCAGCAAATTTTTACAAAACTTCTAAAATGAGGCACTGCAAGGAATGCAATGCTACACACTTGAGTCAAATTATAATTAAAAACAAGTTCAGAAAAATGCCAGAAGGCCTTTGCTCTGTGGCAGTCACCAATACCAGGACATCACTTTGCCTGCAGTGCATGACCAGCCCCAAGAACTCAGACAGCTCTAAAGATAAGGTAGGTGTAACGGCAAGCACCTCCTCCTTGCAAAACACTGCTCCCAACACAGAATGGAATTTCTCATCCTATAGCTCATTAGCGCACACTGTGTGAAGCGGCAGCGACGCTGACGTGGCCGGGCAACCCGGCAG
>NW_008238361.1:233191-259812 GCF_000691975.1 Corvus brachyrhynchos
GGCAGGACAGCCGAGCAGACACTCACCGTTCGCGCCGGCCTCTCCTGGCTCCGACCCCTTCCGCAGCGGCAGGGCTGCCCCACCTGGCACTCTGGGACTTTCCACATACTTGGGCTTCCTGACCGGACCTGCAATGGGAATGAGCTGAGCGTATCTAACCCTTTCCAGATGGACCACAAGCTTCCTATGTCCTGTATCCTCTATGATGTAAAAAAACCAGAGAAATTATTTCTCACACACACAGCTGGTATCACAAAGATCAGCGAGCTGCTGCACTTCCACTCTTGTGAGAAACACAGGCTCTGGGCTTTTCAGAACACAAAGTCTGCTAGAAAACAAACCCAATGTATGTGGTGTCTAAACTGCATACTGCATGTTACCCCAGTAGCTGGTCTCCCTCCTCAGTGCTGATGTGTAACTCAGGACTACACCTCAGGCTCTCAACTGTTCTCCACCTGCTCTGCACTTCCCACACTAACAGAGCAAAACCCCTTCAGGGAGCAGAGGGACTGTGGGCCTGATTCCAACTGTCCCACATTGCCCTTGATAAAGGGGCTTTCCCCTTCTGCAGTTAGGGTCTTCAAAAAGCATCCTTCTCCTTGGCTCAGAATTCAAGGGCACACCAAAGCTCTCTCACACTTTGTTTATTAAAACCTCACCCTATATGTAGGCTGTGGCACATTAAGCATCCTATCTTTCCTTTTGGCAGCAGCCTCGGATGCTACATTATGTCTCTGAAAACTACATTGATTTCTTGCTCATTTTCCTGAGCACTTTAAGACTCATGACTGCTTTTAAGGACAAGTTGCATCTCTCCTCTGTGATCTCAGGCTCCCAGGGTCACAGTGCCACAGAGCTGGGAAGGCCTGGCCACCCCATCACAGGTAACATGCATCATTTGCCCAGAACAATCTGGGTGGACCCATCTGCTCTTTCAGATTTCCACCTAGAAGTGCAATATGGGAACATGGTGACAACCTAATTTCTAAGCTAAGAAATACTGGGCAGGAAGTGTCAGTCCTACACGAACACATATTTGCGTCTCTAGTAGAGATTCTTGAGTGGATTTCACTTTTTACACCAACAGCTCGGCACCAACACCAGAGGGGGCTCTTCCAATGCTACTGTCTTAACAAAAATAAGGGGCATTGGTCCTGGCAAAAGCAGCTAAAAACACATTCTCTTGAAACAAAATCACGTTCCTTAAGGAGACAATAGTCCACACCTGTCATCTGTAAGCATAAGTATAATCAAACATATCCAAGTTGGACAACAAAAGCACTCATTCTAAAAGAACAAAAAAACCCCAAAACGTGTAGCAGTTGTAAAATTAGATCAGCATGGAAATATCTTCAGGATCTATGTTTAACACTTGTGCTTTAAGCTATGGAGGAGGCACTTTACTGAATTTTGATCCTCACAAACTGCTGTGGAAATGACTTACAGTGCCTACAAACCTGATATACAACATTGGAACAAGTAGGAGAATTCGTGGTAAATTTATTTTCATGCACTAATCTAAAACAGGACACATGAATTAATCCTTGGATGAAAAGGACCCATTTAAATGTGAACTGCATCTGCAGAACAGCAGCTCTTTTCCAGAAGTGTAAGATGGCTGAATCAGGTCTGACGGAAGGTTCATCCAGGACAGGGCTTTATCAGCAGCAAACTGCAGAGGAATCTAAGTAAGGGAAAACACACTCCCTGCTGTGCTCTCGTCACTACTGCTAAGTGCCTTATCATTTCCGGAGGCAGAAGTGGTCACTTGCTCTTTAAGAGCTCTAGATGGATTTTTCTTCCAAGAGCTAACCCCAGCCTTTCTTTCACAACCTGCAATATCTGCAGGTGAACACAACACTGCTGGACACAGTAACTACATTGTCTTCATTTCAATGCAATTGCCTTTTCTCCAGGGGGACAAATACCAGTCCAGTCTATTACCATGACTTCTCCTTCAGTGCCATTCCACACTGACCGTCACTCCTGCAGCCTGTTCTAGCTCTGTCCTAAATCTACTGCAGATTTTTAAAGTTGGTATCACCAGAGTTACACCAGTGTCCTCCCAAAGAGGACAAACTACAATTTATACAACTCCATAACTATATATTTTTAAAGTCATCTATTGCTTTGCTAGTAATTCTTAATGCTTTTTTGACTGCAGAAGAGCTGATTCCTCAGAAGATCGTTGTAACTTGTGCACCTCCATCCTTTCCCTCCCATCAGCACTAAGTGGATCTGTAGCTGTACTGATCCTGGGGATTGCCCAATGCAGGCGCAGGACCTTGGAGCTCAGACAGCTTAGTGCACACAGGGGGAACAGCCCCCCACAGCTCCCAAGGGTAGGGCACAGAACTGCAGCCTGAGATGAAACCAGTTCTCTGACCTAGTCTAGCCTCAAGAATCAGGTATGAGGATTAATTTGCTTATTAATTAGAAGTTTTAATTGAAGTTTAATTTCAAAACGTACTAAAGTTCTGTTGTACGTTTATGCAAGACTCTCCCAGCAGTCACCTCTGGCATTCACTGATGGAAATTCACTGATTTCAAAGGAAATCTTTCTCTGTTCAAGCATTATTGTATCATTAACCTAAGGCAGCAAACATTTTTTTCAAGTGCAGGAGCAACATCTTTCACTCATATCTTAAACTCCACAATCGTTTTTTTTGGAACATCCCTTATAAATCAGTATTTTCATTCTTTTCGTTCAGCCTCCTAAATCAGACTATAATCAATTATTACCCCTTTAAGACAACAAATACCAATTTAGCTGCACACCTGTAAGATTGCCAATCCAAACAGTGTTCCATTCTAGCTTTGTAGTAGAAGATAACTCAACTTACTGTGACAGTTTTTCATGTACCGCTCCCCTGCCCAGGATTGTCCTGCTGACAACTTTTTCTTAGTTCTGTTTGTTTCTGCTCTTCTATCCACCTTTTCCTCAACTAACTATTTTGTTTAGGAAGTTTCTGATTCCAAATGAACTGACAGGTTTAGTATGCCAGTGATTTCAAGCTCCCTAGTAATTTCAGATGTAATTTCTCTCCTTGCTTTTTTTATAGCTAGAGTTGAGCACTGAACTGGGGCCAGAAACACTCGTAAATGCTGAGCTCTCCTCACAGAGCAGAGCTCCCACCTCCTATGCAAACAGATAAAGCACAGTGTATGTCTGTCTGTCTGTCCCTGACCCAAGGACTGTGCAGCTCTCCCTGTCCCCACGAGCTGTGCACACACCTGCTCTCACGCTGCTGTCCTGGTGAGCCCACACACCAGGCCAGGGACACTCGCTGGTACCAGTGGGGACAGGCTGTGCTCCCAGCATGGAGGGACTGAGAAGCTCAGGCTTCAGCCTGGAGATGACCCGGGGCCAGCAAGCCAGAGCGAGAGGATCAGGATGGGACACCAGAGCTCTGAGCAGCAGTTTCAAGAGACACCAAACCCAGAGTGCTGTCCTGGACCAGGCACTTCCCAATCAATCTGTGTGTTCCCAACAGATCCCGAGAACTTGCTAAGCGTTAAGGTACCTGAGTGCTTTTCTCATGGGCCACCTGAGAACTGATAATTATGCACAGAACAAATATGCCTATGATTGAACAAAATCCTCTTAATCCAAAGGGACAGAATGAAAACACTGCTCTCCCCACAGCACTTCTGCAGCTAATCGACACCCGCAAAAGCATCCTCCTGAGTCATCTGGAGTGGAAAACTACACAAGTATACAACTCTCACAGAAGAAATCATTCCAAGCATAACATTCTTTTCCCATCACTGAAATTTTAATTAAAGAAGAGAAACTAAAAAAAAAACTGAAGCAACCTAGAATGTAAAACAACCTTCTAAATTAGCAAATGGTCATATGAGTAAAAATGTGTCTGACTGGAAGGGGGGGGAAGTACTTTTCCATTATTTTAAATTGAACAGTTTCTGTTTGGACTTATATACTGCTTGAATGTAAATTTACAAACTGGCCTTACAATTTGTCTATTGCTGTTGTTGTGTTTTTCATATGGTCCTACTGCTAAATGGCAAATTACTGGAATTTACTATGTTGTTCAAAATGTTTGCAATACCTTCTGCTTAACAAGACACAGTCTAAGATTATTTTAAGCCCCATCTATCGATGAGTGTGCAACTTTCTAAAAAGGTAAGAAAATTAAGTCTAAAACATACTTTCATCATTAGATAGATCACTTTTGGTGGATTGCTGGTTTTCCAACAGTTTGATGTGATGGATAACCAGATGGCGAGTGAATGAAGCATTAATAGAAGGAATAAATTTACTCCAGTCCCAAGAAAAATACTAACACATTTTAAAGAAATGACAAAGGACAGCAATACTTGTGGCTCACACAGGAGCAAAGCCAAGCAGAAGTGCCATCAGAACAAAAAAGCAAACCCAAAATTACACCTCTGAAGCTACAGAGCAACACACACTTGGAAAAATGCAGAAAGGGCAATGAAAGGAAGAGCAGTAAGAACAACTTGTAACTAAATTACCTTACATGTAGCATTTTTCTGCTCTAGACATCACCAACTTGAGTCTAAGTCTGTGAAACAGTCTGAATGTCAACACCAGTTACCCAAAACCATAAAATACTAAATAGTGCATTTTTTACTGCAGAATGTTCTTCCATGCAGTATTTAACCATGAAAACCAATTTTTATCCATGCATCATACAAACATAAGATCAGCAAACAGAGATGCAGGAGCAGATAAACATCAGCCAGAGCAGACAAATTTCCTGGAAAATCAGGAATGCACTGAGAACGAAGCCCTCAAACACAAATGTTTTCATGAACATTAGTGCAAGTTAGTATTAATTAACTACAACTTCTAGTTTTTAATTTGTAACTGTGAAACAGTATCAGAAAAATCCATTTTTAATCTACTAATCAAAAATTTTAACTAGAACAACTCAGACTCAAGAAAAAAACTATGAAGAACTCTTCACTAAAATCCGAGTATCTCATAGTGAGCATACTCTTTAATCATTACCATTGAGAATACATACAGTGTATTGTTTCAGTCTAACAGCCACTAAACAGAATTTTATTTCAGGGAAATAAATTATGCAAGGATATCACCTGATATATACCTGACCATCAACATGCCAGGGTTGTATGAACAGAACAAAGGCAGAATCAATAACCATGTGGCAAGGGACAATCTTTTCTTCTGCCCTATTACAGTTTCAAAGACGTCAAAAAAATATTAACGATATTAATCTACACCAAAAACCACATCTCTAAGTAGTTGCTTTGTCTTCATCTGTAAACTGAGAGGACTGAAATTAGAATTTTGTTCTACTATTGTTAGACAACTTCATCACTACAACTCGACTTCAGAACACTACTTCAGCTTCCTGTGCAATCCTTTCTTCTTTCACTCACCATATCCTGAAAGATCTGTAACTTGCTGTCATGCTACTGAAACAGAGAGCTTTGAAACCAGGACATTGGTATAATCCTTGTTACTACCCTTGTCCCAGATACCAGACAGCTAATTTATATTAAATCATCTTCCATTAGCTAGAGTTTGGTGAAAGTCAAAGGAATAGCACAATGTTTCTGTCAACCTCCTACCACCTGGTTAGGTCTTTGTACAAAATAATGACACATAAATGCCAGTGCATTCCCAGCACTGTAGCATCTCAGGAAAGTCTTTTCCCTTGGCTGTGGATCACAGTGGAATGACTTTGCAGTCATCAGGAATATGGTTCTTCGGTCATGACTTATCAACTGTTCAGCATTTTCTGTACTGACAAATCCCAGCTTTTGAACTCAGTTCCCAGACCTTAAAAACTCAACTGTTGAGTGTCTCCACAGGCAATAGGAATATGGACAGTTTCACTTGCCTCTCCCACTCTGACTCAAGTGAACCCAAGTGATGCCAGTGTGCTGGAATGATTTCTATGCACAGAATGCTGATAAAAGGAGCCCGATGGAGCCCCATATTTAGCCTGGGTCACACACCAGTGTGTAGGCACCACTGAGGACACAACTGCTGAAAATGAACAACTTTCTTGTCACTTCCACAGCAATTTATCTATTAATACATTTGTGTATGGAGATACAAGTAAAATAAATGAACTGTAAAAGCCGCAAACAACACTCACTCTTACACAGTCACTAACACATGCACAAACAAAGGTTTCTGCAGCAGTCCTCTACCTGATACACTAACCATAAATAACCAGTTGTAATCATATTCAGACACTTCAGTGTAAGTATTTACAACACCAATTAGAATAAATTTTTGCCACATGAAATAATACATTCTATTTAATAACCAATTACTTTTTTAGCCTGGAAACTGCACTGCTCTTGCTGCAAAAGTTTAATAGGATTTTATTATGTTATTTTATGCAACATTTATCAATAACTGAGTTAACATGTTATGAAGATTTTAGGTGCTCATTGTTTCATCTTACCTGGAGACTTCTTGTTTGCTCTTGCCTGCATCAGATAGGACTGGCGTGGCAGCAGAGGCGAGGACGGCAGTGACATTGAGACTCCTTTGGCCAAGTTCGTTCTGTAAGTGTCCTGGGAGCCTGGCTGGTCACCAGTGGGGAAATCTGCATTGTGGCCAGATGTTGATGTAACCTGCAAGGCATTCTCTGGGCAGCAGTCACCTGCTAAAAATAAAATTTTGTCATCATTAGGTGATGTGCCAAAATAAACAGCCTAGAGTTGCATTGAAATTGAAGTATTTAACACAGGAAAACATTTGACAGTAACAGTTGAGCATGACTCGCCCTACTGTGCTCCCTCCACTGCAGAATCCAGATAACCACTGGGAAAATGTAAATACACAACTAAGCAACGGTTTAATTTAATGTAATGAAGACAAAAAGGGGGAAGAAAAACCTCACTTTCAACAGAGTCAGTACTTTTCAGATTTCGTCCTTAGGGTTAACATCAAGTTTCCTATGAAGATAAAAGTATTTTTCAAGCTAAAAAGGTGTTTTAGCACCACTGAAATAGCCTGAAAGTCAGGACCACCTGAAATATTGTTTACTGAACTAGTTAAAGGAGGGTTGGGCTACCCCTTACATGCAATGAAAAGGTAGATTACTAACAGACACACTCAGAGGTGGGCAGTCTTAAGATTTGTTTTTCCAGTTTCAGTGGGAATAAAGAGGCTAAGGATTTTCTTTCTCTGTTCTTCTGAAAATTAAACTTTAACAACAACCAATTTAAACACAGATTTAACATTGGGGATATTATTCTTTATTTTTCAATACAGAATATGTGAGTTAGCTTCAAAAGGTGTTGAAAACAGAGTAGAATGGTAATGCAGCTAAATATAACTAGAAAATACTGGAATTCTTGTCTTTTTACTAGATACATATCCAGGCTGTAGTTTGGAATTTGTACATATTTCAGGAGGACTGCTGACTCATCCACCTGCAATTCCTTCATTTCTATTTTCCCTTTTATGATGGCACAATCTGTGTAATTCATTGCCTTCTTAGTACATTTTTGCAATTTGAATTAATTTATCCTTCTCTATTGTATATGAAACATTACAACATGGAAGAGAGCTGGATGGAGCTAAATAGTTCTAATCAGTAAGTTTAGAGTATTTGATCATGACAGCAACTGCAAAGATATTATACAGTCAATATACAGAGACACTACTGCATCTTAGCAATTTTTGTTCCAGCAGTACTCTGGTTTTTCTTTTTTCTGATACTGTGGAGAGCAGGATCCCATGACTCAAGATTCTGAGAGCAGTATGACTTAAAAGACAAAAATCTAAAATGTGTACCACAGAAATTCCCCTTTTCAATCACTTAATTTCCTAATTTTACAATGAGCCTTTGCACATTACCACTCATATCCCCATGGTGTTCAGACAGAACAGCTCTTTGGAGCAAAACCCATACCTTGAGAAAACCCAACCATACTGGCTTCAGCCTAAGGGTGTTGTATCCTCAGTGATGGTGAATGTGTTTGAACAGTACTGTGTTCTGCTGAAGCAGGAAAACTCCTGTTATAAATGTAAAACAGTTACGAAACTAGGGAATAGCAGACACCTACTAGACAATATCATTCCAAAAAAGGAGGAACAGAACCCTGCTTCTCCAGGCCCTTTTTAAAAAGCTGTTAACTCAAGGTAACAGACCAACCCCACACTTGGGAGCTCAGAAACCATGCAGACCAGGAATAGCAGAGAACCAGCAGAGCATGTACACCATAGTCCCTGGAATGCTGCCCCAGCCATAGGCACAAACCAGCTCTTCCACTAGAACTCCCCTCGGGGCCCAAGAGCAGCTCCAGTGGAAGGCTGGTGCAGCCCCTGTCCCAGGCTCCCCTTTGCTCAGCACACAGGGGCACAGAGCAGGGCCGGCTCCATGCCCGGGCCAGGCTGCCAGGGGCTCCCAGGGCGGTGGCCCTGCCCAGGGCAGCGCGGCCTCAGCGAGGGCTCCCGGCTCCGCAGCACAGACCAAGCCTGCAGCATCTCGGGTGCACCCACAAACGTGTGGCCCCTGCAGCGCAGCGTCCATATCGGCAAGAGGAACCTCATTTATGGCTGCCTCCAGTTCAATTACATGTGGGATAATGAGGTGTGGCAAGCTTTTTACATGCTTAGATCATCCTTTCCTAGGTCTCTAAATCTATCCTGTAGATTTTATTTACCCTAATCCTGCACTTTCTGTTTTGTGTAAATTGGACTGATCATGAATCTCCACATTTCATCCAAATAACAGAAAATTCCCACAACATACCTGGATCTACACATGACAAGACAGACCCAAAGTTACCGAGCTTGTGGGATCCACCTGATAATAGATTATGCTTCCCACACAGCAATTTAACATTAGGGAAACAATACTAGAAAAATACATGAGAAATACCTGTCAAAATACAATTTGTTACAATGCTGAGATACTAGCAGATGCCACACACTGATAAACACAAAACCCCAAAATTACTTGTTACTAACTTAAAGGTTAGTAATTTAAAATATTTTAGCTACCAGAACAATACTTTAAAATTACATGACATTGCCTGGTGTCTACCAGAGTATAAAGCTGGCTATGTCAGTTCTGGAGTGGAAGATGACCTCTCACAAGTTCATTAGTGTCAAACAAACACATAAGGCAAGGTGCCGTGAAACCTCACTTTCATTTTTTTAAAACCTCCGAGCTGTACATTTTCCACTGCCAAGCAGCCTCTGGACAAAAACCTTTCATAAGCATCAATCAGCGCTGGAGTTCTTACTCAGTAGTTAAAGTAACCACAGAAACAACTTAAAAGCTTTAAAAACCACACACGAAAAGCTTGGAGAACGAAAATCAAATCCCAATTTAGCTGCACCTAAGGATGCAACTGAATGGCATAATCTGATTAACAAACTACTTTTTTTTCCTTTAGATATGAAAAGATACAAGGATGGCTGACTACAGCAATGATTTTGCAGAGCTTAATATTCCAAAAGAGAACTTGAACTTTTAAGATTAAAGTCCTACCAAATAGGGAGGATAACTAAAATGGAAACCTTCACAGTGTCTGTATCAATATTAAACATAATAAAATGCATCTAATTCTTCACTCAATGTAAGTTGCTTAGAAACCAGAAGAATGGCAACTACGTTACCAAAAAACGTGTAAACTGAGTTTGATGTGGATGTGGGAATTCAGATCATTTTAACATAAGGGAATAGGACCACAACTTTTGCAACAACGAGAGCTGAAACAATGAACGTGCAGCCTCCTTGATCCTGGATACTGAGAGCAGCCACAGAACAAACTCTGTTCCATGGATTCCTTCAACAGGCCCTTCCGGGATAGCCTTTTTCGTCTTTCTCTCCATTAACCTTTTGACGGAAGTGAAACAAGACTCTCAACCCACTTAAGAAAAATATCTGATATAAAATTGTGCTACAACAGAAATCTTAAATTCTGCAGTTCTGCTTAAGATGTTTTAAAAAGAAAAAAAAAGTGCTAACACTGCAGGATGCTGTTGCTGACCAAGGCTCCCTGTGAGTCCCCTAGAGTGAAGAGCACCACCAAATCCAACACTTCAATGTGCTCACACGTTACTACTGACAGTCTTAAACTCCATTCTGCTTCATAAGATGTGCTTCACCCTAACAAATATTAAGAAAAGATACGACCTTACAGATAAGTTCAGAAGGAAACTATATGTGGGAAAAAGAAAACAGTAAGAACAAGGAAAGACATCCAAACTGGAAGCCCCTTCCAGAAAAAGGCATCTTCTCTATGTCTACGTAGTAAGAAACTGTTTAAGGATTACCAAACCCAGTAGGTTTAATGCTCTTTCAACAGAACTGACAGGCAAGTGTACACAGAACTCTGTAACAGGGCTCAGTGACTGAGTATAAGGTGCTTCATTTTTATTGTAAAACACTGACCATTGCCCTTTAAAGATTCTGTGTCTTTCAAAATTGAAAGGCTTACGTGTGTGTGTGTGCTTGTACATACACAGCCAGTCCAGCTTCGGGAGAGGGCAATCCAGGAGGGCCTGGGGAGCCCAGTGTCCCAGTCTGTCCAGTTAGGACAAGGCAATCCAGTCACACCACTACCAACACCTACCAGGAGCTGCAGAACCATTCCTGCCAAGTGGAGCCATCCATAGCCAGCCTTCTGGGACAGGACACAGGCTGCTGGCATGGAAAATACATGCATGAGGGAAGAGCAACATTTAATTCTTTTGCTCTTGAGACTCTGGAAAGACCAGAAAAAGAGAGAAACTAGCATGGAATGGGAAGAAAACACATTACAGCCTGAGTAAAAAGAAGCAGTGAAGTGCACTGAGTGAGAAACAACCCAGGTAAAATTAGAATAAATGGTTTAAATGGTGAACCTTTGCCAACTCTGCTCGTACTTGACATTATTTGCTCACTTTCTGGCATTTATTTCTGCACCCTGGATTACTTCAGCAGTCCACAAAATATTAATGTTCTCCTGTATCTCTTAAAAAAACCAATCAATTTTTAAAGAAAACAGTGAAAAATAGAGGCTATTCAGACCACTGAAGTAATTTGCATACGTGTTTCAAGGGCAGGATCTTTTTTTGAGGGGAGGTGTTTATATGCACATGGGATACATCACTGGAATTAGCTTCTGAAAAGACATTCACCACATTAAATATTCAATGCTCAGCAAAAAAGCTTAAGCTCTTAAATAACTGACAAGAGCAGCTGAAAGTCGGCAAAGCAACACAGGATAATCAAAAACAGCTCCATATTTTAAGCATGAAACAATGCTTCTTCTGTTGCAAGGTATTTTTAGAGTAACAACAAAAAGTCAAACTGAAACTTAAAAGTATTCCGTTCCAAGTTCAATTTTCCAGACAGTGGATGTGTACTTTATGCACCACAAATGCCCTTTGCTCTTAAAATTCAAAGCCTAATTTGGACAGAAAAAACCAACAGAATTTGCATGTTTAAAATCTAAACAGCAAACTTATTTTATTTAATGGCCTTTCAATTTTCCAGAATGGTACCTGAAACCTAGATGCTCTCAGCTGGGTTCAGAGTGTATTAGTCAGAAATGCTGAGTGAGATGTTATGCAAGACAGGGGGGTTCAAACACGCATTTAGCTGACCATGGTCAGCTGAGAATCAAACCTTTACTGCTACAGGGAAGTAATTCTTAAAACAGTCAGTTTTAAAATAAGGATTAAATAGTGGGTCTGGGTCTTAAGAAAAGGTTAGGCTTTTCTGCATAACAACTTCACTTTTCTTTGAGAGCAGCAATTTAGTGGCCACTAGCAATAAAAACAACAACCAAATAATAAAAAACCCCAAACCACAAAAATCAAAAAACCAAAACCCAAAAAAACCAAAACTCAAAACCCAGTGACAGTGAATTTCAGCACATTTCTGTTTATCATTCCAAGTGCTGCCCCGGTGCTGCACATCAGGCTTTTAACAGGGGCCTTGGCTGAAATGAAAGAGAGAAAGTAAAACAGGGATGGTGGAACCTCATATGAGGGATCACAGCTCATGCCTTTGAAAGACATTTTACTTATGAAAAAGAATACTAAGTATAATCTCAATTTCTTAATTGTATCTGACGTGAATAAAAGAGAGGAAATTCCAAATTCACAGATTTCGTCCAACTTGATCAGTATACAATATTCCTAAAGGGAACGGCAGACAAACAAAAGTAACTAACGATATGCCAGTCTACAATGGAATATAATGCAGAAGTAAAGCATCCACTCTACAAACATTCAACACTCTGTACACGCGTATTTAAGTCAAAGATACTTACACAAAGACACCTGAATACAAGAAGAAGAAAACTAATGCAAATGTAAACTAGGTCTTAAAGAGTATTGATCTACCAGATCTGAATCAAACAAGACACAAGAAAGATTTATTAATATGGACCCTTTTTGCAGACCAAATTTAAAAAATCCAAATATGCAGGCAATCACTGAAAGTCTGATGCATACAAATCCATAAGCACTTCAGTAATTTTTATTTCAGAAATCAAAACCACCCATCTTGTTTCTCCGGATTCTCTGCCTTTAAAGCACTATGTTGCTACATTCTAAACATTACCTTTTTGTTGGCATAATAATCTGTCCCTTGTTATTTGAGCACTACTATTAATGTCTAATAAGCCTTGAAACTGGAAAACCTAAAAGTCCCAACTACTTACCACATTGAATTTCTACTGACATCAATGAAGTTTTCATGCATACCATGTACTACATTTGATGTTCAACTTCTGATGGGATTTAGCGCAGGAAGGACACTGCAAACTAAGCACAATACTGCCATTATTCGTGTTCCTTCAGGCCTGATATTGGGTCAACAGAATGACAATGCTCATACTACTAGAAAGCCATCTGAAATAACTGAGTATGTTCCACAGAAATTTAAAATACAGGATTTTCTTTTCTTTTTAAATTAAAATACATTACATGTACTTTATACTGAATGAGCTTTTGCTTAGTAAGTAAAAAAAAAAAAAAAGGCAGATTCTCAAAGGCAAGCAAGTTGCTGACTTTGGGACAGTTAAAGAAAACAACTGTAATTATATACTGGAAAGCAGCTGGCAGTACAGAAACCCAACAGGAATTACTAATACAAATTTCTCTCTGAAGTATTTTTAAGCACTTAAGAATGAGTAGCTCTGTAGAATTCCTAAACCATATCATAATTAAGAAGTATTTTTTGTTTATATTCTGAAGCTTCTTATGTATATTCTTTTTCACCTCACTGCAGGCATAGATAGGACTTACAGGTAATCTGGTAGAACTTTAATTTGAACAACGGTCTTCTGGATGTGATTGCTTGAACTGTGTCACTAACACACACAATTTCTGTGCTATACTAAAATAAAAACAGCCAGCTCCTTTCAGCTGAGGCCAAAGGCACAAAATCTCTTTGTGGTTACAGAGGCCAAGTTAAAAACCTCAAGGAAATAAACTAGACAACAAGTAAACCTCAACAATGAAAACACAGGAGAGAGCACAGAAAGACACAGTTCTACAGTAGGTAGAAAGAAACACACAGCAGAAAAAGACAAAGAGCTGAGATTACCTTAAATCTAGAAAATAAAGTCCATTAACAAAGCAAAGCAAAAGGCAAAGAGCAAGGAAAGAGAACACGCACCCTCAGCAGAGGTCACAAGATGAGACATCTCTGTCACAATCCCACTGGAGAGACACCTCCCAGGGAATCTCTAGAGGACTTGGAAACTTTGCAAGAGTTTAAAGAGAAAATATTTATTTGACGACAATAAACTGACAAAGAGGAGAAAGTACCACTTTTTACTTTGTTTCTGGGACTGACTAAAAAACTTGAGAAACAAGGGGAAACTGTGTGAGTAACTGCTGTACATTTCCAGCTCAATGTATGTGAGACACATAAACCTACCTATTACTTTCTGGGACACAAAAATTAATCTTCCTGTTTACCCTCTTCCTGCTTGGTTTCAAACATTCCCAAAATAGTTTTCTGTTTCTTTAAGGTTATAGGTGCAGACTGTGGGTTTTTCCCCCTCAGGTTCTGTCCTTTACGAAGTACGTACATCACTAATGCAAGGAAGGACAAAGCAAAGAAAAATCAACTCACAGACAGTTATCTCTGTTGTATGGAAATAACTATGTCTGAAGGGCTGTAAAGACAGGTTGCTTCATGCTGCAGAAAACCAGAAAAAATCTGTATGCAGAAAAAGTTGTATGTCTGGGTTGTTTGAAATTTTGCTTGTTTGGCACATCTGTTTACCTAAGTAGGATACCACCTTGTCTTCAAATCCACATTTAGAAATACATTCCGTAAGTTTTGCTTTCTAAAGCTATTCTACACATAACTTGCTGCCAACACAGCTCTTTTCACCTGTGTTCACGTATGTTTGCACAAACTGATAATTACATATGTGCATGTTTAAACACACTAATTTGGCTTCATTTAGATTTTACCTAATTCTACAATAGCCACTACCTAGCTATCAACGTCTCCCAGCCACATCTAAATAAACCCCTTTTCAACAAAATGACTGTAGAAGAATTTCTACTGAAGCACCTGCAGGGTCTGAGCCCAACTATGTACCCCTAATTACTGCTTTTGGTGCTTCCTGAGGCATCATTTTCCCAAAAGTGACGTTCCCACATGACAGCCTTCCACCTGATCAAGGCAGAAGTTATTTCTACAAAGATGTTCTACAACCCTTCAGCAGAGCACTTCAGTCTCTCTCTCAAAGCATCAATACAAATTCTTGCAACCCTCTTTTTCAAGATAACCCTGAATTTAAAAATCTATTAAAAACTGCAATCAACATTCCCAGCAGCTATTTCAAAAATGTTATGCACAGCTTCAGCTCTTAAGCTCTTAAGTCAGGGCAAATGAGAAATTCTAACATTAAAATCCACACGAGCTACTGTTAAGAAAAGTCCTAATTTCTTTTTGTCCTTTAACCCTTTTACATTTTTAAATATTACAGCTGCGCCTGCCTTCAATCTAGAAAAAAGCACCACCATTCCTACTTGCACTAGTTCCACAAGCCTATCCAGCTGTAAAACCCATAAAATAGAGCTAACACACAAACAGGAAGTTCTATTCAGTCAAACAGGAATCATCCCGCTCAGATCTGAATTATGCACACTTCCAGGCGTTCCTTTCATGTAACCCATGGGACAACTGGGGTTACTTCAGTTTAAGAGTAAGCTGCTGCAGTTTAGCCTAAACCCCTTCCAATTTGACTCCAAACTGTCACGTGTGGTCAAGGCACAGCTGCAACCCATCACCCTGGTGTCCCTCCTATGCTGGCTGGGCTGCCCACTATGACCCACATGGATTTTACTACCTTCTAGCTCCTCAGCATCACTCCTAAACCATGACTATACTGAAAAAAGACCATGGCAGTCTTTCCAGTTGTGTTCAGGGTGGCCCTACTGAGATGCGCTGTCCCCTTCCTTCCACGTTCGGAAGCTCTGAAAAACCTGAAAACTTTTTCAGAACTTCATAAGCAAAAAATCAAGTCCATGTGCCCACAGAGCTGAGAGAAGCATCTAAATGTACTATCACGTTCCTCTCTCCAACAGCACTTTGAAGAATGGCCATACCTGCATCTGTCCTATCTCTCTAGTCAGCTCCCATTGCTGGGGTGCATTTCAACTCTCTTTAGAGAGCAGGAAATTTTAAGCTGTTGTTCCTATTCCATATCCAAAGGGCCCTGAAGTGGGACAACTCTACAATCAAAAAACCCCTTCAATTTCTCACTGTTTTCAGTTTAAAGACCAGGGAGACAAGTGAGCAAAAATAAGCTCTACAAAGACCAATGTTCTTTGCCTTGCTTCACATCTTTTCTAAAAGCGGACAAATGTGTTACAGCTGAAAGAACTGGAATGTCCTCTGGAACAACAGAGAAAGCTAATAAACTGGACATAACTTCACAGGAAGTCCTGGATGTAACACAGAACAGAACAAAATGCACTCATCTCTTTCCAAACTTTTCACATCATCTTCAAATGCAAAATAAGCCAAAATTTCTGAAACCCTAAGTAAAAATTATTTACTTTCTTTTAAAAAGCTGCTCCTGAACTCCTCCTTGCTCTAGCTCTCACCAGTCAGGCATTATTCACCACCAATTTTTCTCAATACTTGGTTTCCATAACATCTAATTAATACACGAAACTCCAGAGTTCTGCTTAAAAAACAACAACAAAAAACCCCAAGCAAACAAACGCACCAAACCAAAAATTAAACCAAAAAACTTCCCACTCTCTAACTCTTCCCTCACTGCTCAGAAATACAGCAACAATATATTTGCAAAAACAGAGAGAAAAATCCTCTTTTGCACACATTAATCCAGACAGATGTCATGAGATCCTAAAATAAAAAAACATGCTTTCTGACCTACAGGAAAAAGGCTTTTCCAAGCTTCAGATTTTAATCAAAGCCTGGTCAGAGCTCCATTCCTTCTGAGCTTAAACCAACTCCCATCTAGTATTTTAAGAAAAAATGTACCAGTGAAAGCCTCACCACAGGAATCTTTAGCCCACTCTGTTTAAACAACCCCAGCTGGTAACTTCAAGTCAGCAGCACACACAAAATTAACAGGATGCCTTTCGTCTTGCTCTGTGATCATTTCTGTGCATCTCTGATCGCGTGTCAATGTTTTTTCTAGTCAGCATAGCTCCCATCATTCAGTCACTTCGAAAGGAACTGTGGCAGAGTGCAAACTTCACAATACCACAAAAATTTCCCGAAGAACAACACATTACCTGCCAGATGAACTCAGAACCAGTTTTTGCAAAAGAACAGTGAAAATACCCTCCCCTTGTAGGGCTCAGTGTAACTGTATAGTTCTAGAAGCTGAAATGCCAGACACATATATAACTTGCTTTCCAAAAAAATAAGACTGTGTTGTTTTACAAGTTCCAATAAATAAGGATGTGGCAGCTTTATTATTATGCTCTGTTCTTTATACATTTAAGAAATATTTGGATTTACTTATATTTTACTCTGGGAGTAAGAATTTCACGTTGCCAAAGAGCATAAATTTACTCTTAGGGATAATTCAGGATCAAACTCATCAGAAAATCAGGAATGTTAGTCTACATTAATAGTTTGAAGTTAAAAATAAAACTCTGAAAAACAAGTAACTTTCACTCAGGTCCATGAGCTTTGCATCCACTGCAGGAAAGACTTCAGCATGCCTGGCACAGAGCAGGCAGGTTCACACCACTCACCAACGCCTGGAACATCTACAACTACTGCTCCTCCTCAACAAGCATTGCTGGGCCTGCTCTGCCCTTGAAAATAGCAATGGGAGCTCTTAGTTACCCTTCTTCCTGGAAAGTAATGCAGGTAAGTAGTGGCCTACTAAATTTATGGTTAATAGTAATATAAGTTTTATTTTAAGTAAGATTTGTTGATAATGATTAACTTGACCTTCAAAAAAATCTCTGTAGTTAAAGCAAAAACTAGAACATAGTAGAAACCTGATAACCAGCTTAATAACTTCTCACTAATTCAATTATTTTTTTTCAAAAGACATACATAATAAAAATTCTATTGCCCATAATACATAACCAGTTTTGAGGTTTTTCATATTGTAATGAATAAGCAGTTTAAACTGCATTTCTGTAGTTGAGGGTTCGGAAGGCCTGGCCCCGGGCCGTGTAGGAGCTGGCAGCATAGTACACACAGACTGCTCTCAGTATTTCTAGGGCAACAACCAGGAACAACTGCTCTCACCCGTCCTGCCCGGCGGTGATGGAGGAATAAGTGCACTGGATCCGCCTTGCAGGCAGGCTGAGACCTGCAGCGCCTGCTCCGCAGGCAGCAGCTGGGGGAGGTGGGCAGAGAGCAGCCCCGGGGATGGGCATCACTGCACCACAGAACGGACAGTCCTGGGTTTGCTGTGCACAACTCATCTGGGGTATAAAACATTGCATTAATATTCATACCTGGGTCTTTCTTGGTCCCTTTTCCACCCTCTCGGCTCTTTTTTAGAACGGCCTTTAACATTTTAAATGTTGCTCCTAGAGTAATGGAGAGAAACAAAAATAAATGCAATGTCCATGCCCACAAGTCGAAACAAAATACAGACAGGATCAATACAAATAAAACAGTGAGGTAATTAGCAGAAACTTTCTGGCAGCCACATTTATTTCTTACAATATCACTTGGTTAAGCAAAGTACTGATGTGCAAGGAATGTTTTAATACTTGAACTAAGCAACTAAGAGTTTGCTGTCTTCTGGTACAGAAGAATAAGGCAGCATTCTCCACATTCCACATCCAATTACAGTTACAGGGCTAAACCTGAGTAAGTTGCTGTAAGACACTCCAGAAAAAATAAGCTAAAATCAAGCTCTAACTCCTGACAGGAGTTCAGCAGCCTGACTGGGAGCAATGGGAGCAGCCTGGTGTCAGTTGGGAATGCCAGCTGCAAGACTGTAAAACGGATAGCAGCAGGACATGGTACCACCCCTGTTCTGTCCCTGCACACAGCACATAGAGTGACAGAGGAACAAACTCCTGCGTCCCTGCAACGTTTTCTGCCTGCCACATGGCACACTTAACAATCAACCTCAAGTGAGCACCAGCTGCAGATTTCAGAGCAGTGTTAAGTATAAGAAAAATGTATTTGGGCTGATAAACCTGAAAGACAGTTAAGTTGTTTCACGTAAGTAACTTCAGTTACAGAGCAAGGAAAACAGAATGAAAGGTATTATGAAGAGCACTTCTTTTTCAAAAAGCTTTCTGGGAGCATCTATGAATTGTAATTTCATTTGCTTTCTCTACTGAAAAATTCGAAAGGTATCTAACATTGGAAATTTTGCAGTACAGAATATGCAACAAGAAGGGGGGGAAAAAGCAATTTGACTATGCTGTCTTACGTAACAGACTGCTATAAACCCCACATGAAATCAACAGGAAAAGCAAAAGTCTTCCATCCAAAAACTACGGATTCCTCAGAAAGTTGTCTTCATTTGATGAAATAAAGCAGAGAAAGAGAAATCAGTACAACAGAATTCTTCAGCTCCTATGAATAACGAGAAGCACATACAACTAACACTAATCAGAAGACTGGAAGGTTTCCAGAGCCTGGATCATACTCCACATGCAGCTCTCTGACAGCTTCACGCAGGTAACAGCCAGGCACAGCAAGGGCTGGCTCCCACCCAGCCAGGGAACATGGCCAGAAGCTGCGCTGAGGAGTGGCACTCCCTGGTGCCACACACGGGCACAAGGCAGCGCACGCTGGGGCTCCTGCCGGCACACACAGGAGAGACACCACTACTGCTGTCCCTGCTCGCTGCCAGAGCAAACAGGTTCTGCAACACTTTCAGGTGGTTCCCAAAGGATATAAATTACTCAGCCCTCTCCAATTTCAGCATCAAGAAAATTGAAAAAGCTCACAAACACACCCCCAAAATTGGATCATCTAACCGAAAAAAGAAATGCACTGAAAGGAAGCAAATTATGATTATTAAAGCACAAATAAATTTATCAAAATAAGCATCACTATACTACACTAGAATGTTGAATGCCAGCTGGGGAAGGTGAAGCTTTTTTTTTTAAAAAAAACCCCCATATACTCTATGTGTTTACAATATCAGCGACTGGGTACCAGCCATGTCCGACAGGCAAAGGCTACGTGCTAGTTCTCAACACGTCCAGCAATGTCCAAAAGGCTGGACTGAAATAACATGGTTAATGACAGCCCCCTGAACACTGCTCAAGGCTTTTTTAAATAAGGAAATGTCTCCTAAAATTCAAACACAAGATCATGAGAAGAAACAACTAAATGCAACACGAGGAAACACTCTCCCCTCTTTCACCGGCTAGGCTCCCCTCCTCTCTTGTCTGCACGAGCTAGATACAGACATAATCCACAGCAGCAAAGAATTTTCTGAGATCAAGAAACAGCCCTGACAATCAGACACATTTAGTGAAGAAAACAGTGCTCAATCATATAATTCAAGGCTGAAACATAATGCATATGTAGAAAAATGGGAAGTCTAATTACAGCTGCAGAAACATTCTTAATGTGATATTCCCTAACTTCTGCCTAGCTTCAGAACATTGTTTCCCCTAAAAACACTTAGTATTGTATATTGTTGGTATTCTGCATGATAAATTTTACTTACAGGCCTTTTAAAAATCTCTTAAGTCATGCAGAACAATATTGACTTCATTAAAATTCTGTTTGTATCACCACATGAACATGGAAGAAATAGTCTATCTGAACTCTTGTTAATGTTCACAGAGTGGGTCCCATCAAGCTCTGCCCTGAGATCTGACCACCAGATGCATTTTTAAATTATTTTTTTTCTCCACAAGTGATACAGCTTAATGGTGCAACCAGAACAAAAAATACAAGAGGGTAATTAGGAAATAATTTAGTTTTGCAGAGCAGATCTTCACAGGGAGCCTTACTGCAAGTGATGACAATGACATTGTTGCAAGGAGAACTGGCTCTTAAGACAAATATGGTAATAATAAAAGAACATTTACAGGACCTCAAACAGGTGCAGTGCTAAAAGAAACCCGCTGCAGCAGCTCAGAGAGAGAAGAAATGTGAGCTTTAAAAAAGCCAGTGTTAAAAATGGGTGCAGATAGGAATCCAATGGACAAAGAGGCCACAGGCACCAACAAACACAGGAGGTTCCCTCTGAACATCAGGAACATTTCCTCACTGTGAGGGTGACCACCATGGGCATGGGGTGCCCAGACAGGCTCCGGAGCCTCCCTCCTTGGAAGTACTCAAGAGCCACCTGGACAGTCCTGGCCAACTGGCTGTAGAAAACCCTTCCTGAGCAGGGCTGGACAAAGCAACTTCCCATGGACCCTTCCAACCTCAACCGCTCTGTGATTCAGGAAGAGGCTGAGCAGGACTGCCCTCGTATGGGTCCCTGGGGTACACCACAAGTTCCTGACTTTCCACTGGCCTTTGTGCCACTGACCACATGTCTTGCACCTGGTTTCATGTGGCACCACGTAGGTACACTGTTCCCTTGCAGTCTGTCCATCTGGGAGGTCAATGCACAGCAGGTAGGGATGCACAGCTTTCAAGAGATAACCCCCACCCACACCCAGAGAAGTGTCTTGAAATGTATCTAACATCCTGAGAGAAGGCGATGGAACAGCAGGAAACTAAACTGTGGCTCTCTTTGGTTGGTTCAGATACATTCCCTTTCCCCAGTACAACCCATCTTGGACTAAACCCCAAGCAGGGGCTGTCAACAACCAGCTCAGGGCACCTTCTGCTCTGAAGCAAACATCCTGGCACACACCAGAATAAAGACATTCCAAAAGCCTACTGTACTGCAGTAGAAAGCGCATTCTAACTCACTGCATCTTACTTTATGTAGCATATGCCTCCTAGTACAAGACCTAAAAATCCTAATTATCAGATTCCAAAAGGAAAGAAAACCAACTCCAAGCATCTCTTCTAAAGATGTACAAACACCCTCCCCAGATAACCTCCTAAGCTAAGACATCAAACAAAATAGAAGTCTCAATGTATTTGTTATGCACTGCTTTTTAAATAAATAATTTTTCTTTTTCCATACAAAAACCATCTGCCATGTTAGAAAGCCTGCATTATGCAATGGTAGGATCTGAAGCTGTTAATGAATTTCAGAATCTAAGAAAGGTACTTTACATACATAGCTAGAATAGAGTGGCAGGGGGAAGAAAAAAAAAAAAAGGAAGACCTGAAAAGCCACATATTATATTTAACTTCTTTATTTCGTGAATACGACAAGTATGAATTTTATATTAACCAGAACAGACAGGCTTGATATAGAACTGAAACTTTACAGTATATGTCATTCCTATTCTTAGAATATAGATAAGGGTTAATGAGAGATCAAATAAAAGGAATCAAGGACAATTCCATCCTAGATTTTCTCTTCTTGGAATTGAGGCCAATTTCCTTACTGTGCAAACAGTTCTTCAAGGATCTAATCCAACAAAGAACAGAACCGGCATGCAAGATGGTTTCTTACTCAGACCACATTCAGTGTAGATATAAAAAGTGCCTACTACCTGGAAATAAAGTCCACTTCCTTCCTTTTCCCCTATAAAATGAAATGCAAAAATGAAAGAGAAGCACTTCCAAAGCAACTCACCTTTGCTATGTGAGTTCTGGAGTTAAGTGGACAGATCTAACCCTAGGGGCTGCAACAGCAAAGCGATAGCAGTGCTCTCTGTTTGCAAGCTGAAAGGTACAAAAAATAAACTGTCTTCTGAAGTAATGCTAAAACCACCACCTTGGATCCAGTATAACATCATTCACATTCCAGAGTGTGCAGGTGAACACTGAAGAAACAAACCAAATACTACAGCTTAGAAATACTACAGACAGTGTTATTTAAAAAATAAAAAAACAAACCCAAAAGATATACCAAAGTTATTTACACCTACTGTGACACTTATTGACAAAAGCACTTCAGGTAATGTATTTCTTCATACACATTGTTCACACCTCAGGAACACCGATTAAAGTGAACAGCAAGAGTGTGCATTTATAGCTCCTCACCCCTTGAACCAGGCACAGGATATTAGATCTTGTTTTGTTTTAATGATATCTATATTAATAGGATATTTTCCAGTAATGCTGGCACATTGTCCTTCTAAGCAGATTGTACTTTCTCTCTCCTCACAGCCAAGCTTAAGTAGAATCACTCCCTGACTCAGACTTCAGAAACCTTTTCAGCTACTGCAATTGCTTCACTTTGGCAAATAACTCCCGTTTACATTTTCTTAATTCCAACTTTTAAATACTGCCATGAAACCACTGTTTGTTGTTTGGTTTGGTTTTACTTGTTTGTTGCATTTTTTAAAGATTTAAAAACTATCATTTCCATTTCAAAATGGATATTAGATGCAGACTTGTTATCCCAGAGTGCTAATAATAATGTCCCAACAGAACTCTTCTGCTTGTTGAAGACCCTGTCAGCTGCTGACAACACCAAAAGCATTTTCAACTGGATGCTGTTCTCCCATCAGTTCAACTGTTTTGTCTTCAGATGCAAAAGACATTCCATACAACTGCTTCCTGCTCAGAGCATGAAGGGAAAGGGCAGAAAGTCCCTTGATCAAGAATTTATAATGATCAGCTTCTTTATTAGTGACTCCAAAACATTGTCAGTTTTATAAAACACAAATCTTAGGTCATGGAAAGAGTTGGGAGCACAGGCATACACAACAGTTAAGTTCTCAACCTTTACAAGTTAAGTACTTCATTACCTGAGGAATCCCCTCTGAAAAGCAGAGGTGGAAAAATCTCTCCACATTTTCCACTCAGCCTGCAAGCCTCTCCTTAAAACCCAGCAACTTCCTTGCAAGGGCATGTTTTCCACGTAAAGCTACTATTGAAGACACCAACATCAGGAACAAGATGATTCACAACTCTTGTTCCACCTCCCTTACCTTTCAGAGAGGGTTATTTTCAAAGATCTACCCACAGGAGTTTATCACTACTGCAAAGGTCAAATAAACTAATCCCACATGGTACATAAGCACCTGAGCTAATGCCCATGAACTCCTGACATTTATATACTACCCACAGTTGTGTTCAAGCTTCCATATTTAGATCCTGAAAACCACTTTAGCATTTATTCACAAAGAAATAAAGGGTAGAACATCTTAGTCTACTGTCTGCACAGAAGTACTTAAGGATTTGCCACCTTTCAGTGTGGGATTTATTAAACACATACTTCAAATAATCTGTATTTTTTAAAGTGTATTTTGCATTTTTGAATCCAAAGATTCAAACATTTGAATCTCAAAATCCTAAGCTTCAAAAGAAAACTTCATTTAGTCAGAACTGCTTTCACTCTCTTCAAACGCATTCAGAGTGTCATTCTATGTGTCACACAGAAATGTTTCAACATTTCCCCTTTCTGGCAAATTCAAACTCCTTTAGCTGAACTGTAGATTTCAAACAAGAGGAATATACAGCAAAAAACAATACTTAAAGGAGCAAGGTATTACTGATGTAACAAATCAAGACAGTAAGTAAAAAATCCTTTCAAATCACTACACTTTGGGCCATCAGTATGCAGCATTTTGTAGTAAACAGAGGGCATATCCCCAGATACGAGACTACCAATTCATAAATGAACAGACATTTGAAGAGAACAGTGTTTTTACTTTTTTTTTTAAGATACAACTTCCAGTGAGATATATTTGTGTTATTCTGATTCAAATCCATGAAAGAAAATGGTAAAGCATACACTGGAGAGGTCTGTCCCTGACCCTTTGTCCCTACAACCAAGTGGCATATATATTTCCAAGAGGCTATATTTAGCCAGACCCACTAAAGTTATACAGTTATCATTGAAATATTTTTATACAATACCCTGAGCAACTATGGTCTTTACCCTTTGTAGGTGTTTCTCATGCAGAAAGATCAACACAGATACAAAACTGACAAGCTATATTGCATCTGTGTCATTTGCTCCTCAATCATCTAATTATTATTAAAATTACCTATGAGATACTGCACATTTTCTCCCTCTTATCTGACCCCGTGAAAGCTATGCAGCAGTTTAACAGGAAACTGCAAAAGAACAGCAAGGTTCCCAGTTTGCTGTTAACTTCTGAAGTAGAATTATGCCCTGATGCACTATTAAAATACAATAAGAGGCGAAAGATGAGGAAGTGTGAGAATAACCTCATTATCATGTCAGCTGTTAGAATGTGCTTTTGCAGTAGTTTTTTTCCCACCAGTCTGGATCTAGATTTCATTTCCCAGATGCCACAGATGTAACTATTCTGCCCTGCAATCACCCAGTTTTCTGCTACTTTACACTTTTACCAAATTGCTGATTATTATAGCCAGTGTTCCTGAGGACTGCCAACACAGGGGAAAAACTGTTCTCTTAACTTGACTGCTGTCCAAAAATCTTGGGCAGGTGCCAGACACTGCAAAAATGACTCTTTATCACTATTTCGGAGATTACTGTCCCCCAGCTACTTGTTACTACCCTGAAGCACTGAGGATACTGATCCTCACAGAAGCAGACAGAGAAGACTCAGAAGCCAGAACTATTCACTTCAAGGGTCCTAAGCACCTGTTTGAACCAACCGAAAGGATTCGGCAATCATGCAGATGGAGAATCACAAGTGGAATCAGCTGTCTGTCTACACTGGGGAAGAAGAGCAGCAGCTGTCAACACAACCTGAAAATCATAACCGTTCATGACTTTTTCTTGTATGGAAAATACCTGACCACAGCGGAGGTGTTTTAGCCTTCTTATTCCCATTCTCCTGAGACCCTCCAGAGAAAATGCCAAGACCACAGCCATCTACCCTTTTCTACAGAGTTTTCCCTTTCTTCAGTTATGACTTAGAAAACAAAATGAAAACAAACTAAACCAAACAAAACCCCAGACCAGGTCAGTATTATGTCCAGAATACGGAAGAGGTGACTTTTTTCATCATCACAGCTACTTTCCAGGTCTTCAATTAATCTTGTTGCAGTGGGGATCCTGCAACACGCATATATCAAACCAGGAGTCCCGTGGAAAGGAAATATATACGGACAGACAGATTCTTGATAGCTGTTTCAGAGATGTTTATTTCTCCAGCCGCATGGCCGGAGCTCTGCTCAGGAACTGTCCCAGTCACGGGACCAAGGGTCCTTCTGCCCGCGCAGGGAACACAAACCAACCCATGGGAACGAGGCTGACCAGGGGCAGGGAAACCCCGTGTCTGTGCCCTCAGGGCCCCTCTCCCAGGGCTACACGGCAGGGGAGGGACCCCAACACCTCACCCGTTTTATTTTAATAAAAGGAGAATGAAAACAACTGGATAAACATAACAAGAACAGTTTCAAAACAAAACAAGCCACCCTCCTGAGTCTTTAAATGTCCAATCAGATTCTGTGGAACATCTTAGGGCTGACAGAAGGGAGACAGGACTCTCTGAGCATGCTTTGTGGGGAAACTGAGGCAGGAGAGGGTTTAACTTCTTCCCTCCCCCTTTTCATCCCCCACTCGGCATTGGAAAGGGATTTTTGGGGAAACAATTGGCAAAAGCATGGTTTTGTGAGGGAAACCATGGATGAAAAAACGGATTGGGAATACACTGGGGGTAATAGGACATAGGGTAAAAGGGAAAGGTGGGATTAGGAAAGGGAAACTGTAGGGGGGGCTTACAATGGAGATATTGTCTAATATGACTACGATTTTTTGCATATATACTGCCTTTTACAGGAACACCATCAGGCCCAGTGACCTGCGATGCTTGTAACCCTTTTCTACCTCGTATAATTTTGAATTCCACGACTTCTCCATCTGCCAAGCTTGGGATGCATTTTTCAGGGTTATTCTTTTTAATAGCAGTTCTATGCACGAATATGTCTTGCTGGTTGTCACACCTTGTTATAAAACCATAATTTTGCTTAACATTATACCATTTTACTATCCCTAAGATCTTAGTTACTATGATCTTTTCCTTTTTCCGAGTGGCTGCTGTTTTCTGTCTCGCTGCGTCTTTGCTCTCTCCTGTGGTCGCTCCCGTGTTGGAATTGTCGGGGCTGCTGGTGCCTGCGCGCTCTTCCCGGGGTCGCGTTCGGGGCTGTGCGGGCCGGGCCGGGCCGCGCCGCTCAGTTCTCCGTGCGTCGCCTCCTCTGGTCGCAGCTTCGCTGCCGCCGGCCGGCGGCGCC
>NW_008238361.1:260689-270191 GCF_000691975.1 Corvus brachyrhynchos
CCAGTCACGGGACCAAGGGTCCTTCTGCCCGCGCAGGGAACACAAACCAACCAATGGGAACGAGGCTGAGCAGGGGCAGGGAAGCCCCGTGTCTGTGCCCTCAGGGCCCCTCTCCCAGGGCTACACGGCGGGGGAGGGACCCCAACAAATCTAGTATGCCTGAGATTTTTATTTTTTTTAAAGAAACATCACACTAACACAGACAGCTGTATTTCCTTGAATGATAATATAAGATGGTGCTGATAAAACTCAAAGCTTATTTCTATTACAGTTCCTTGTAATATCTAGTTCCAAATCTCCTGTATTCTTCACCCTTCTTATCAGGTATTTTCAGGATTTTATTCTCTGCTTTTTCATGGAATTTTCCTCCTATTTTACTAACAGTTTTCTCCTATAACTACAGGTCTCTATTTAAACATTGACACCAAATACAGGTGCGTGTTCTGGTCTATCTTTTCTCCCCCATGTCAGCTACCCTTAGAAACTCTGGCACGGTATGTTTTCTATAAACCCTAATCATAAAATACCTGATCTTGAAATGGCTGGGAACCACAGCCACTCACTTTTGCTAGAAATCAAATGCAGAGCTCCATCCAAAATCAGTACAAAGAACACGTTACTTACTTCCTGCTTCACAGGCAGAGATGAACGTATTTATTACTAAGTAAACACTTTTGAAGGCTTTAATGTGGCTTTTAAAATATACTAGTCTGATGTCAAACTGATGTTGATGTTTTCTTCCTTGGAGTAACTATAATTAGCTTTAGTTACTAGAGGTAGAGTGGTATGTGTGCAACAACAACTTGAGATATCCAAAGTGACTAAAAGGAAACACACTCATTAGGACATCTTTGATTAGGGCAGAGTCACAGAATGGCTGAGGTTGGAAAGGACCTCTGGAGGTCATCTGGTCCAGCCCCCTGGTCAGGGCAAGTCACTCAAGAAAATCTTGGAAACCTCCATTAAAAATACAAACCAAATTTATTTCCTTCAGAGAATGTAGCTATCTAAATGGATCCATGTGCTGGTTTTGGATGAGATAGTTAATATAACATGACAACTTCCTGTAACCTCCTCAAAAAAATAAAAGATGCAAGTGATGAGTGACCCTAAAATGTGGGAATGAGCAGGAACACAAGGAACACAAAGCTCAAACATACTGGACTGTCCAGGACACATCAGCACAATTGCACAACTACATGCACACACACAGACACACACAAAAAGAATTATCTTTGTGGACAAAATAAATTAGCAAACTTTGGAATTAAACATTAACATTTTTGAGGACGCCTGAAGAACAATCATTTAAGTCACATACTCCAGAAGGTATGTTGGGTATCTATATATATGGCCTCTTCAACCCCAGCACATCTCAGAACATATGCCAGCTCACAGCAGCCTGCAGGAAGGGGAGCAATCTTATTTCCACTTCACTTAGGAAGAGCAAAGCCCAGTTTTCTCAAGGTCATACTGGTGGAGCCTTTACAAGATGGCCAGTGGGGTCAGCCCTGTGGTCCTGCTGCATTGTGCCAGCTGCGATTCATCTCCTCTGTGCTTACAGAGGAGATGACATAGGAAAAAAGAAGGATCTCACAGCAGGTACAGAAGGAAGGAAAACCACTCCCCTGAATCACAACAAACTGTTAGATTAGCTTGGCTATGTCCTGAAATCTCACTCATCGGAATGTGGCAAAACAAAAACACTACTCTCCCTGCTTTCCACTTCAGATCCTAGGATGCTGCCTTTTTCTGTCTCTTGTGAAATGTAAACCTTCCGTTTTTAATTACCTGCTTGTGTTATTTTATGGACCAGACTCAGGCATTCTTCTGGTAGTGTAAACTACAAGGGAACACTCTAACACCCATGTTCTCCCAATTTGTTTTCCCTTGAAGCACTTTTAATTTTAACGCACAATGCAGTCCCATCAAGAGACCTTGTTACAGCATTAGTATCAGCTGTCTGCACATTCCTGACAGGCAGCACCTGCCCCAGTGGGGTCACACACCTCCACCTAGGACTCCCCCTAGCCCCAACCTGGCATGTGTGGACACTTTGCACACACAGACCCCAAACCAGGGAGATTATTCACATGAACTAGACACATGCTTTAGGTATAATTCCTTGTCAGCCACTGCAGAGCTCAAATCAGGTACAAGAACATGGAATACCTAGAACATCCCAGAGTTCACTCAAGAAAAACTAAAGGTTTGTCTATACAAGGGGGAAAGTGCTTCACATTCACACCCTCCCCCATCCTGCAATAACTCCCTGGTGCAGACAAGATCCTACATGCTCTTACCAAAAATATGAAATACCCAGCAAGCCCATATTTATTAAAATTTTACAGTTGTCCTGTTGTTTTCAGTAATTAAACAGCCAAGCACCACTAAAGCTTCTAACTCAGATGCCAGAAAGCATTCGTTCCACAGGCAAGTGTCCAAAATAAATAAATTTAAATCCTCACAACCAGAATTTGACTACTAGTGGAATACAAACTTTTGTACTTCAAAAAAAAAAAGTAATTATTCATTAAAATCTTAAGTCTGTGCAAATCTTTACAAGTTTGCCAAAGCAGCATATACTGCCTCCCCTTAACCTGCTCCTGAGATGCTCACAAGCCCACTGTACATCACATGAGTCAAGTTCACTGATACACAAAGATAAGAGATGCAACACCAACAAGAACTCACTCAGCTCAAAATCCTGCCAACAGAATAAAAACTGCAGAGAAACAAAATTCCGATTTTCTCCTGGGGAAGGCTGAGAACTGAAGAAAGGAGGCTCAAGCAAGACTTAGTAAGAAGAAAAGCACTTGTTTTTCCTATTAGCAGATGATGAAAAGAGGTAGAAAATAAACTTGTTTCTACCAGATTGAGGGACAGTGTGAGATTCCTCAGATGCCAGCTAGGCAGATGCCTGGGACGAACAAAAGGAACTTTCTCGAGAAGCCCAGATCCCCAATGTGACCCAAGGCAGTTCTGGTGGCACACACTGCATGGAGGGTGCGAGAGCCTTGGGGCAACCTTCTGCACGGGCATGGGGGAAGCAAAAAGAGAAAAAAGTCCTCTCTGACAAACCATTCAGCATACTCCTCTGGTGCTGACTTTTAGAAAGCTTTGAACTCCAGCAGAACAAAATAATTTAATGTCACTTTTGTTCTCCTTTCCTTATTGTCTTTTAAGGACAAAGTGCAGCATTTTTGGTCAGGGAAAACACCCAATATTAATTAGGTCTTTTTTCCCTCAGACTTTCAAACTACACCCAGTACCTCAAAATGAGCGTAAAACACTATATAAGCTGCTCCCATCAATCACTGTGTGACTTATTGCAAACTCGCAGAAAATATCTGGTGACATACCACAGTGGCACAAAGAACGGCCTAGAAAGAGAATAAATAAAAACATACACACTAGCTCTGTATTCGTAGAATTTTGAATATACCAATGAATTCTGAAACTGCACAACAGGTTAGTACATGATGCTAGAAGGCACAATGCTCCTATACTCCAGTCTACCTTTGCCAAGTATAATTTATCTGAGGGTAAAGCAAAGTTTTCCCCCCTTATGTCTTGTCACATTGTCTCCTGACTTTTCAAAGCAATTCTTGCATGAACACAAACATTCTGTATCAGTAGTTGGGAAGCGCTGAAAATTTTACTTTACCATGCCCACACTTTGTGGCAGTAATATGCTTCTTCAAACTTTCAATTGCTGGCAAATTTTGTAAAAAAAAATCCAGGAATTCAGTCCTTACTAACACAAAAAAAAATCCCTTTGTGACATCATTGGTATTCAGCCCAGTGTAAAACAGATCTTGAAGCATATTAACTAAGTAATCAACTGAACTCAAAGGCATTTCTGGTGTAAAACACAAAACCAGTCTCCCTCTAAAACTCACACTAAGAATATTTTGTGTTTTGTCATTCCTGTTCAAAAGCAACAACAAAAACAAACAAGCAACAAAAAACCCCACACAACACAGAAAAAGAATCAAACCCAGCCTACACATTAAAGTGTCTACCAACTTCCACCTGATTTAAACTTCAAAAAGCAAAGGTCATATTGTGCTTCTGTTTACTCTTACTTGGATATTGTTCAAATACTTAATTGTTAAAGTATGGTCAGAAATATAGATTCTAAAGAAGAGATGTCTGCTAAGATAGAAATGGATTAGTTTAATTGTAGATGACTGAGAAGAAAAAAGCACAATCTTTAGACTGCACAAATTCTAGTATTTTTCCACATAGAGCTGAAGCAGTTCAATCTGAACTGTCTTTTCAGCAATTAAACACCTCTGCTGTTTTAAGAGCAACAGCTTTGGACTTAACTTAAAACTACCAGCTTTTGACAAGTTAAGAGATATTTAATACTTAAGGTAGCGAAGTTCCACCAGAAACTAAGACAACATTTAAAGATGTAAAACCATTGTGACCTACCCAAAGGCCCCCAGGCCTAACTCCATCATGGAGTTCACATTTACACACAAACACACACATCAAAAACCTCCGGTCAGGGCATTTCCTGTGCACTAACAAGTTCCAGCTTCTCTCCTGCTGGAGCTAAATTTAACCAAGACTAAGATCGAGTCTTAAAAAAAACAAGCCAGCCAAAAAAACCCCACTAACAAACAAAAACAACACAAAAAAAACCCAACCCATTTACACAACTTCAGCATAATGCAGCAAACATTCTACAGAACCCTTTGGTCTTAAAGCGGTTAACTATCAAATATATGAAATAGGCAGCAAACAAGCAGCAGCCCCTCACCCTCTCATCCTACACACTTCAGAAACTGCACCTGAAGGGCTCCGAGGCACAGGTGACACCAGCTCCCACTGTTCGGTAGGTGACCTCCACAGGGCAGGCAGAGGTTTCACGGTGGCCAAGGGTGCCTGGCCATCGGAATGAGAGGACAAACCACAGCCTGCATCAAGCCAAAAACGTTCCTTACAAAGTCTTCAGGCTCTGCTGCAAACATGCTAATTCTTGAATATTTTAATTACAGATTTGTTTGAGCTAGATAGGGGCGTATGTAGGTAGAAGGGTAAGAAACAACCCAGAGACAAGGAGCTTCAGCATTCAGGCTCCTGCCTGCAAGGCCACAAGCTCCCATGTCCACACTCCACCACTGCCCTACGTTCTGTGTGCCAACAGCTTGTCCTGAGTCACGCTCAGGAACATCCCTGGGCCTCCGCACAGCTGTGACCCCTGTGTGCCAGGCCAGATACGTGCCACTGTCACCTGGCACACCCTCTACACGGGTTAATTCTGACAGAGCTGGGCCACCAGGCATCTTTTCTTAAAAATAAAAAGGTGATAAATTCGAGTAACACTTGGATCACTAATCAGGGGGAAATTCTGCTGCAGAGCAAAATGACACTGCAAACAATTCTACTGTAGGCTGTGGAGTTTTTTTCTCTTTTAACACCACCTTATATTATAGAAATCTAAAACATGGAGGTAATCTGTATGTAATGATAATTCACAAGTTCTAACTTTAAAACATCACCATGAATTAAAGGCAGTTGATAAAAAAACCTCAGATATTCAAAATACTGATCTGTAACTTTGTATATATTTTATATAATGTATATATTTATTACATAGTTATAATATTTAAGATCTAAATAGACCTCGATTTAAGATCTTTAGACCTCTAAACTGCATATAGTTTTCCAGTTTCATACACATCTAGATACAGCTGAACTCCCTAACGCACATGAGGAAGAACTAGATGACTTCACGATCAGCTGCATTCCCAAAATTATTTTGGCCATTTAGACTGCAAAAGCACCTGAGAAGTGCTTCACAAAGAGTGCCTCACCAAGTCAGTCACCTCACAAACACTGCAAACCATAAGCCCTGCACCTGTTGACACAGAGTATTTACAGAAAAAGGTCAGATAGGCATAATTCAGTGAGCATTGCCACCAACTGCAACAGCATCAAGACTGTAAAGGCAGCTCTTGATTTGACTGCAAACATTTAAATTTCTGCTAAGGGCTGTGGCAGAACTCGCCACTGCCATCACTGAACATCACTTTTGCAGCCCAGCAAGAATCCCAAGCTGAGGCATTACACCGCCTGTGAGGCTGAGAACAACCCGTTCTCTGCCAACACCCAAGGACTGACATCCCGTGGGGCAGGACACCAATGAAACACCTCACATCTGCCAAGCTGGCTGATCTGCACAGCTATTCATTCTGAAAGCCAGAGGAACTTCTGCTTTTAAATCGGCACCCTCATTAGAAATTAGAATTCCAGATCAAGAGGAGAAAAGGTGCGAAATACTAAATTGGTGATACTACTTCAGTCCATGTCCCAGCAATGCTCCCAGTCACACAGTGTAAAAATAACTCCTGCAGGCACAGTTGCCTGGCCCTTTGCTTCCACACTCTAATGAATGACCCTCAGGTATAGGAGTATCTCCATACTTTACACAAGGAAGCCAAGCACTGAAGCCAAGATATTGCACAGTTGAACATTCTAGTAACAAAGTACCTTCACAGATTAAGCCTACAGCTTAGCAGGCATCCTCTCGGTGAGGGGGAGAGCAAAAACAGAATTCCTGAAGCACAGCAAGAGAAACAGGACTTTCAAAAGTTAAGGTAATTCCATGAACATGAACTAGAATGCATATACTTCAAGAAGCAGGAGTGACAGTGATGGACGAAAAAAGCCTACACGGTGATGTATCACCTACACAGCACAGAAATCTGAAATCACTACACTGGATAAACCTCTGAAGGTTTATGAAGCTGAAAGACAGCGAGGGGGAGCAAGAGGACATTTTAGCTATGAAAGGAGACCAAAAGCACCCTGTCTGACCGAAGCACAAAACTGAGTGAAAGAAAACCTGTGCTCCAGTTCAGACTCTCCTGCATCCCTGTGAGCAGCAGACGGACACCACAGGAGACTCTGACATGTCTGTGGAGAGCCCAAATACAGCACAGGGATCATCCCACGAGCTCTAGAGTTTTATACTTAGATAAATAATCTAGTCCATTAAGCATGCTGAAATAGCTTTACAGAACTTCTCAAGTACAATGAATACTGAAGGATTAATTCAGTCATACTAAACAATGAATTTTAAGAGGAAAGGATAGTAGGAGACAGTAGAGCAAGCAGACACATTAACATTAGACCACACAGTAGATATTCTGCATTAATGAGCAACTGATCCCTTTATTTACTTCCCTTCAGGATAAGATCAGAGAGGTTAAGGCTCCACAGAAACAAACTTATTAAAAAAAAAAAAAAAAAAAAAAAAGAGGCACTTATCAAACTAAAGTTAAACACAAAACCAAATGCAGTGAGGAGCACGTAATGTTTCAGAGGTTGCTTCTGGGGTTTCTTCAGTCTGGTGTTACACAAAAAAATTATTAAAAAAAAAAAAAAAAAAAAAAAAGAGGCACTTATCAAACTAAAGTTAAACACAAAACCAAATGCAGTGAGGAGCACGTAATGTTTCAGAGGTTGCTTCTGGGGTTTCTTCAGTCTGGTGTTACACTATGCCTTCAATACATTCAGAAAACACTTTTCTAACAGTGGTGCTTCCTATACACGAATGTATTGTTAAGAAATAAGGCCTTACACATTTGTTAGGCCATATGCTGAGATTTTTTTTCCATTACCACAGCTTTGTGATAAAAAAACTCACCAACCTCCACATCAAGTCTTTGGAGCTGAAAGCAATCAAAAGACACGAACTAACCCAGTTTTCTCAAACTTTCCTACACACAAAACCTAAAGCTGACCTTTCTCTATTTTTCTGGAACACATGAAGATCTAGCTCCTGACAGAGCTTGAAATACCACTTTTTAGTCAAAACAGCATCTCTACAGATAAACCTTACTTTTAAAATCATGGATATAAACTACAATTTACATATTTATGGGTGTCATTACAAATCACTAACAGATCAGGCTGATGTTCTCATACGCACAAGAGTTTGAAGTCTTGATAAATAATCTTTCACCTTCAAAGTAAGGTTTAATCTTGATAAGACGAAGAAGTTCAGCTAAAGAAAAACAAACACCTCTGCTAAGACTGCTCAGCTTCCTTCCAACATATAATTCAGATCACGAAGTTGCCATGGCATCAACTTCAGGACTGTGGTCAGACACACAAAATGTCTTTTTCCTACAGACTCTTACGGGAAGCTGAGCAACTTTGGCCATGAACCAAATATGTTTTGGCTCTAAAGCAGAAATAATTCATCACCATTTGGACATTCCAATGGTTAGCTACACTGAGAAAGCAAGGCAACCAGCACTTTAGAGCATCCATGTAAATGAAGCTCTAAACACACTACGTGAGCAGTGGCAAAAAGAAACAGTATTTTTGTTTACCTTGCTCACTGGCATTATTTAATAGTGTATTACTATTTTTCACTTAAACAGCACTTAAACAGCAGATCAGAACAAATGGGAAAGGTTCATTTTTGGCCACTGTATATTAAACAACAGTGGGAGAAAATTTTCTAGGATCTCAGGTATCACATTTATTTCCCTTATTCCCTGATATTTTCAATTTTGTAAGTATCAGGTTATTTTTAAGCAACATCTATCAAAAATACAAGGTAACATAGGACTTCTGCGTGTACTGAATAATCCTGCAAAACTCTGAAGTAGGCTGGGTGAGTAAAACACTTAAAATACTCCACACCAGTGAATGAACCTCTTGCCAACTGTTTTTACACCCAGCAGTCACAGAAGCCCAAAGTAAACCTCCCACATCCTCAGCTGCTGGCTTTCCAAATGGTGCAGCAGCACTGGCTTCGTCAGAAATCATCATGTGAGGCAGAGCAGGCGAGTATCACTGCCACCCTGCCCCGCGGGGCTACAGAACAGGGAACACGGGCAGGGGACACATTCTGCATCACACTGAAGCGGATCGAAACCTCCTTCTTCCCCCGGAGGCTCACCCTCACAGAAAGATGTCTCCAGTCACACTCTATTTCTGAAAACAGTAATTCAGGACCCAGTCCCCTATCCAACAAATAGACATTATGAGGCTATGGCAAACAAGTACTGAGAAATCTGAAAGCTTTAGAAAGCATGACTTAAAATATACTGTTACTATATACTATTAGTAACTCACATATTAAAAACGAAATAAGTTATCGTTTTATGCTTTTATGCTTGAGACCACAGCAGGAACACCGATGACCTCTAGGGCAGGACTTTCAGTTCCATCAGTCAAAACGAGGTCGTTGCTACAGACACGCACGTGTCGCGCACCATTCCCGCCTCAGCCCGCGCACGGCCGAACCCGCACCCCGGCTCTGCCCGGGCGTGTGCCTGTTCCCAGCGGCTCTTCCTCACTTTCTAATACCAAAACCAAACACCACCAAGAAACCAAGTTTTCCAGAAAGCAGCATTTTTTTTTTCTTTTCCCCCAAATCTTTACTGTTAAAGGATCGAAAACCGCACCAGTCAACGAAATGTGACAGTGCAGGGCGGGGAGGCGGAAATCCCGGCCGGGCCTCGCCCCGGCA
>NW_008238361.1:270525-274728 GCF_000691975.1 Corvus brachyrhynchos
CGTGGAGTGAGAGAACAGGGCAGCGCCCGCTGGGTCGGGCCGCCCCTCAGCGAGGCCAGGTCCCGCTCCACAAACACCGGCCGCAAAGCCCCGCAGAGCCGGGCCCGGGGGTCGTGTGCTGCTCGGAGCGCCCCACCATCCGTGGGCTCTGCCCGGCTGAGCTCCGCTCCTGAGAGCCCACAGGCACAGCTCGGGGCTGGGGGCCCCGCACCAGAGGCCATCCGCTTCCACCAAAGCAGCCTTCCATCAGGAATATGAAAGTAATCGCATCGGAGCTTATAAAAGCTGCACACGGCAAAAGATGAGTGGAATATAAATAACATAAATACTATAAATAATAACGACAGATCTGGAACAGATTGCCCAGGGAGGTTGTTGAGTCTCCCTCCACACGTGCTGGTATTCAAGAAATTCAACAACCGTCTGGACACAATCCTGTGTCATGTGCTCTGGGATGACCCTGCTTGAGCAGGGAGGTTGGACCAGATGACCCACTGTGGTCCTTTTCAAACTGACCGATTCTGTGAAGATCTCAGACTGATCCAAGTTACTTTCTGAACTGGACCATACGAGACATTTCAGACAGCCGGATTAGAAATGCCAGGTGTAGGAACAAGGAGTGTGGCCCTGCCCACAACACAGAAAAAGACAAACTGGGTCCTGGAAAGCAGCACCTTTGAAAGGGTTTTGGGGCTGCCATGGCAAAGCCACAGGACATCAATGCTGCTGCTCCAAAAAAAGCCAGTGTGTTCTTTACCTGTACAAACGAGAGATCAGCAAGCATGTGTAGAGGTGGCATTACCTCTGAATACAGCAGTGAACACTGTTCTCAGTCTATCCATCCATATTTTCCAAGATACTGAAAAATGAGAGAGTGCAGAAGAAATCCACAAAACTGATCCAAAGGCTGAAGATTATGCCAGGCAGCAAGAGTGTTAAAATATTTAACTCCTCAAAAAATGAGAAAAACACCCAAGGTACTGGTAATTTTACTGTGAGGCACCCATGGTAAAACCCCAATGAGCTGTACCAAAGTAGTCACCAAAGGGCATTATCTCTGGCTGGGAATGTCACACGTAGATTACAGTCTCCCATCAATGGGGTTAGCACTGAAGTGCCTGGTGGTTTTAAGTATTAACTATGTTAAGTATAACATAGGTTTACCAGTGGTGATCTGCATGCCATTGTTTTGAGCACATCAATCAAAAATTTCGGCAGAAACACTCAGCTGACAGGTTTTTCTCTCCCAGCCTGAAGCTGCTTGCTTCTTCCACCCCAAGTGTCCAACACTGCAGCTATTCCCTGCATAGAGGACAAAGTGCTTAGCCTTGCTACACACAACCTCTACAATTCCACATAATTAAATACAAAAATGAATCTTCCTCACACCAAAAAAAAGAAAATGTAGGGACAATCTAAAACACACTTATAAATGGATAAATAAGGATTTGCTGTTTTCTGTACAAACTCTGATTTTCATACGTAATTCATCATGAAAAACTAAATCTGAATTTAACTGCAAAATTACAGTGCCAGAGTATTCTAGAACATTTTCTACACTATGCGAGCATTTCACAGAATGTCTTCCAATGTGTCTGTAAGGGGCACAAGACAATCCATGTATGTGTTCAGAAAGAAGTGACAGGCTGATACACAAGCAGCACATCCTCTACAGAACATTGGCCATAACTGCCTTGTCTGGTGTCAGAAGAGGAGAGGAACCGGAGACAAAGCCCTCAGGGTGACGACAGCAACAGCAATTAGTGACATTACTCTTCTTTCACCATCACTTCTGCAGCTTGGTAGCTGAAGATTGGTTCCAAAACAAGGGGAGGATGCTGTGTACACCTCAGCCAGCAGCAGCACAGTGTCTTTTCTCCAATGGAGAATCCTCTTAATCACCTTCTCTTCCCTACATTTTGCCAATGTGATGAGGCCTATATCTGGAAATAAAGGTATTTTCCTTCTCAGAGGAAATGTCAAAGTTTGGGCAACATTTTATGATTTTGTCTTTGTCTCTGAAATCTGAGACAAGAAACAGAGCTATGACTCCACCGTTGTGGGATCTATTCCTCAGCAGGTCCAGTGCTCGCACTCTTGTCCTCTAGATATGAACCCAAAAGTTTTGAAATAGTATTTACAGTCAGTTGGATTTAGGTCCTGCTGCTTCACAGTAAAGCTCACAATTGATTCTGGTGCTTCCCTGTTTGTCTCAGTAGAGCAATGCTTTTGATATCAGGAATGTAAAGATTTTTGCTCTCATCAGTAGCTTCCTTTTGGGAAGAATTTAGCTCACAGCTGTTACTCTACTTTAACTGTTCTGCCCTCTGCTCCTCCCACTCATTTGTTCGGATGATTTATCCATTCCTAGCCACTGAAATTCTTCAGCTTTTCCTTCTTTCTTCTCACAAAGGTTATGGCTCTCCTCAGTCTCGCACTTACCATGCAAGCTTCTAGCAGCTTTTTTATTTTGGAAAACAGGAATCAGACCACACTGAAATATAATGGCAGCAGTGTTCATTGTATTAACATATATTCTGGGGACTAGAGAAATTAGAAATCAGACTTCTCCCTTTTTCAGCTCAGCTTCAGTGTTGTTTATGTTAGTTCAGGCTTCTCATCTTAACATACTATTCCAATTCTTGGTTTTGGAGGGTGTCTTCAAGGAAGGTAATTTGTAAATTTTAGAAGCTTCCATTCAATGTAGCTGCTTTTATCCCACCAGATTCATTCTCATGCAACATAATAATTTGGTAGAAAATCCTTAATTTACAGATTTTAAGGTAGTAGATTGTCATCGTTTTAAACCCGCCTGGAGATGAAACACCAGCCCAGTGGAATGGGGAGGAGAATCAAAGTAAAACTTGTATGTTGAGATACAAGTTTAATAATTGATAATAAAAACAATTGACTGAGGTAACAGTTTAATAAATTGAAAATAAAGTAAAATACAATAATAATGGTAAATAATAAAAAGGGAAAAAACAAGTGATGCACAATGCAATTCCTCACCATCGGCTGAATGATGCCAGACCCACCCCCTTCCTGAACCTAGACAGGCCCTTCTGGGTACCTCTGTTCCTTGTGCTGTCTTGATGCCTTGAGAAGCCACCTAAAAACAGAGACTAGACAGGAGTAAGGGAATAATGGCAGGTATTTATTCGAAAGGCCTTCAAAGGTACACCCTGGGGAGCCAGAGGCTATCCTCAGAATGGACCCCAAGATGGACAACAGGTCACGAGTTCTCCACACTTTTATAAATTCATTTGCATATCAGGGTTAATTCTCCAATTAAAGCTTCAGTTTAATGATGTCATTTCCCCTCAGCTTGCCCCCTCTCAGAGGCTTTTGGTTTATACTTTGTGGGCCTAGGACAGTCTGGGTGTCCTTGAAGAGCAGGCCTGGAGAGGCTTTGTTATGTCTACCTAGCATGAGAGAGCAGAAATTAACAGGCTACAAGAAACTTCAGAGTTACACACCAGGCAGTACAGGATTTGAAAAATATGAAAGTTAAAATCTAAGGCATCAGTCTCACTTGTATCTGACTCCACAGGGAACCCAGAGACCGGAGAAAGGGTAGGGAGTCTTTTTGTTACCATGGAATTATGCCCTTTGTATCTTCACAGCTTCTAGGTAGTCATGTGCCCCATGAAATACCAAATGATGTTTTCATAAACTTATCTGTTCCTTTTCTTTGAAAATTTTCCAGCAGATTAAAATATACCTCCTTGGCAGAAAATAGCTGCATTTCTGAGGGCAGCTCAGCTGGCAGAGCTGGAACAAACTGTAGGCATACAGCAACCTCTTGTGGCAAATCCAGTACATGTGTAATAATTAATAACCTTTGAAACTGCACAAGCTACTCTTGATATGAGTTATAAACCTCTATAAAATTGCTTTAACAAACAACTGGAGAATTGGAGAGTCTCTGTTTGCTGGACACTCAGCAAGACTCAGACTTCAGAGCTGTAATAGTCCTTCTCTTCAATTCTGGAATGAATTAAACATTGGTAGCCCATTATAAATGAAGTGTCAGACTGAAATTTCTGCTAATAATATAATCTAGAAGTTTTTCATTATAATTAAGCAAGTGTGGCATAATGGCCAGGAGTAGAATCTGTGGCCATGTATGACAAGAACCATAAACGTACTATAAAGGTACACATTCCTCCAGCCACCTGATCAGCTGCAAATACCTGTGCT
>NW_008238361.1:274846-287931 GCF_000691975.1 Corvus brachyrhynchos
AGGAGGAATGGCAACACGTGGAAACAAGGGTCCTCAACAACAGCAAGATTTTCAAAACCAAGAGGGGTCTTCCTGGGAACATGGTGTGGGAGCTGGACACAACAGGAACAATACGAGTATGGCAGATGACACTGATTAGACCCCTGAATTTTAATTTTTTTTTTTTTTTTACACTGTAGGAATATAGTCTTCTACTGCTGGAATTAAAGGTGAACTCAGGAAATTATCTGGCTTATGCATGCACCACTTACCAGGACTTCTGGGGCTTATATGCCGGGCAGAGGTTACTGTGCTTGAAATGATTTGCAGATTTATGCATGCCACTTAGGAACAGGCTGAACAAGTACATCCTGGAAGGCACAAAGGCTTTAAACAACAGCTAATATTTGTTTATTGACATTAAGTCTTGTATAGTTCTCTTTTATTGCAACTTCCCAGTCTTGCCATGTGTAATTTCTTTGCCATTTCATCTGCTGCAGTTTCACACAAGAGTCAGGAATCCCATTATCTCAATTCAGGCCTTGGTCTGTGCACTGAACAGCATATACTGTAGCTCCTGCTGGACCAGTTACAAGCTGCACACTCCCAAATTCCCAAGCAGCTCTGTCAAGCACCACCCAACCTAGGAGGGCGAAGAGCTTAAGGGCAGAGACTCTTCCTTGCCCCAGAGGAAACTCCTCCCTGCAGAGAAGTCCAACAGAACATGCGTGTCTCAGGCCATCAAACAGCACATGTAACATTACCAAGCTGACAAAGACATTGAGCCAACCAACATGTACCAAAATCTCTTTTCACAGCTTTCATCATCCCTTGGCTTCCCATCTTTGTAAGGTGTTTTGAGGGCTACAGCTAAAAACAACTGCATATTAACCAACATTGTGTCCTCCAACATGGTGAAATGAAGATCAGCCGCAGAAGTACTTTTCCTGAAATCATGTCCTTCTCACTGAATGCCTGCATTGTTTGAAATAGTCTGTGAGAAGCCTGAAAACAGTCTTTCTGCAGGGGTTTGATTTTTCTAGCAAACCTACTGTATTTGTTCTTTATGTTCTGAATTTGGTGGCAATTCATATTTAAATAATGAAAGCAAAGTATTAAGGCTTGAACTAAATAAAATAAACTCCCTGCAACAGAAGGCACAACAGCCTCATCACAGTATCATCAATGATGGTGCAAACACAAACTGAAATGATACAGAATGGAAGGCACAAACAGGATGAAAAACTAAGTTGTCTGTTATTTAGAAGTTCAAAATACAGTTTTTGTTTCTTGCTTAGCTCTTGTTATTACTCATACTATTATAAGAAGGAAACCTTAATGAACAGAAATAAATTAGAGAAAATAATGCACCCGACAGTGCCCCTGTCAAAATACAACAGAAGAGTAAAAGACTGTCTTGGTTGAAAAGGAAGTGCTCTTACGTATATAAAGTTCTTAATTATAAAAAACATTTAAACAGAACAGTTTAGTTTGTTCTCTACACAAATCTTTCAGAAACCCTCCAAAGACTAGTAAATGCTACTGACACAAAAAGCAAGTACGAAATGCTTCTTGTAATGCCCCCACAGGGGACACCACCTGACAGAACAGGACATGGAACAGAGCACTTGCCAGGATTTCCTGCTCTGCAAGATTCATCTTATAGCAGAAGAGGAGATTGCACCTTCTTTACATTTAGCAAACCCATGAAACAGAGTTATCAAAATTAGACCTCCTAACTTCTTGTTTGGACCTGTTTTTACACCTGAAAGTTTTACCCAGGTAGTACTTGGAAGACCCTTTCCATTCCAGCCTGCTTTCTGCCAGGCCACTGGGCACTCCAACACCACCTGTATGTTCCACATACACGGGAGCCCTGGCACTGCTGCGGTGCACACCTGGATTTGTCGGGCCAGGGGGACTGATGCAGCTTACACACACAGGCTGAGCCCATGCTGCAGAACTCCTGTTTGCCCACAGACACTGTCCTGCCAGAAGCTTGAGTGACTGAATGTACTTAGTTTACCTCTGTGGGACTGCACTTGCCAAGTGTGCACTGCACAGAGCAGTGCCTGGGGCCTTTTAACAGAACTCTTCCATCCTTAGCAATCACTGTATGACTGCCTGATTTATGCCACAAACAGGATTTACTACAGCTCCCTTCTACACCAAGCACATCCTCCCTCCCTGAACGTACTGCTTTAAACAGTTAAATAACATTCGGCTTCATAGCAAGTGATGTTCATAAAGGCCTGCAGAATCAGATCCTACAACTTTTCACTAGCTATTGATTTTCTTCAGAAACAAAAAGCATAAAGATTAGAATTCTAAAGATTTTACAAATATTCTTTGTATAGGAAGCATGTATTAGCCATCGATACATTAGAGTGCACTGTGCTATTTTTGGCTTTGAGAGCATGGATAGTCATTTGACACATGGACAGGTCCTGTTTGTTCACTGACATTCATATCAATATTCACTGCCATAGAGCCAGCCTGGGGAACAGAAGTGTGCTATACAAGATACAAAAGCAGACTGTTTTCCAAATCCCATACCTACAACTTCAACATCTATAAAGTATATTGTTGCTGTTGTCCAGGATAACACTGATAGTATTTCCCAAGTAGCAATCAGTCAGTTATGGAACCAGAAACAGAAAATACTCATCTTCAAAGGAGAAGCAGTATTTTAATTTTTTCTATTTATTCAAGGTGTAACCAAATTATTTATTGCAGATGCTACTAATCACCACCTCCTGTGATCATAATTTAATCTTTAATCAACACAAGGGTATTTACATTTGATGGATCGATGAAAAGACGCAGACGTTAGTGTTAAATGGCAACACTAATTCTGCATAATCTTCTAAATCTAAATCAAGGACCCCTTGATTTTAGAGGGAGCATTCTCATATGTTTGCAATAGCCTTCCACTGTTGTCATGTGGAAAGCATACTTTAAGAAGAAGCCTCATTGACAATATAACCATTTTTTTGAGTATTACCTTTCACATTAAGCATGAATTTAAGTATACAATTTTTAGTGTACAATTTCACTACTCTGGTTATGCATGGAGCTGAAGCATATTTAGAACATGGGTAGGGTTGGGATAGATATAGTTGGGTTCCTCTCTTGAAAGAACAACCCAAGAAAAAGTTTGGACAGGCTGCAGAATGATCAATGGATCTACACATGGGAAAGCCACTCATATTCAATGCCTAATAGTACAACAGAACCAAGCACAAAAGACCCAAAATTTTGTGCCATCAAAAGGTGGGATTGTTGGTACAATTTTACCCTGGTTTTTGTTGTATGCCTTTGGGACCACCATAATGTGGGACTAACATTTAAACTCAAGATAGATATTATTGAAACCAAAACAACTACATCTGCCTCAGTCAAAGAGGATGAGAAAATTCTATCCCCACAAATTTTTGAAATTGGACCATGTGATCAAAAACGCAGATCAGCAGCAAATGTTGTTTAATCCACCTTGGTTTCTTAAACAAGTAGAACTAGTAATGCAGATTAATATTTCTACACTTACACCAATGTGGTCACCATTCTTATGTGCTTCCCATGCAAGACGGTTAGCTTGGCTACATGGGCAAACCCCCACTTCTCCAAAAGGAACAAGAAGAGATGTGACTGGAATCACAGAGACTTGGGAGTTTTAAACTGTACAGATGCTGAAGTACTTATAAATAACCTGAGCATAACCACAAGTGATTTAAGCAAATTGGAACACCCTCTGTAGTCTTCTCTACCAGCGTAGAAACTAATCAATGGCTCTTATCTGACACATTGCCTCAGTGGGAAAGAATCAATGAGCGAGCTCATAGTTGATCCCAGAGGCACTTGGTGCAACCCAAGGTGAAGGTTCTTTGCCTCTTAGCTACATCTGAGCTCAGTTGTGGATACAATCAACAGTAGCAGTAGCAATTTTAAGAGAAGGCGAAGAAGGCACCTTCACCCACCGAAATTCAAAAAGTAATTTGGAATAATGACTGAATTTGCAAAGGAATTCCAATCGTGGTGGCATTTAGTCAGTGTTACCTATAACACCATCAATAGCACAGTCCTGGTACTAATCCACATAGGACGGCTCTGTGTCCATCACTCAATCACTGCACTAGACCTGAATCATAACTGAACCCTACACTGGAGCATAGGATATGGGCCCAAAAGCATGGGGAATGGCAAACCATCGGTGTTAGCATGTGCACTGTATGAGAACAGGGACACACTTGTGCAGTAACACCAAAGCCCTGACATTTGTCTGGATACAGAATAGTGTTTGTCATTTTGAAATCCATCCTGATGAAACTTGCAAACCTGTACTTTTATATACTGGAAAATGATATGCTTACATGAGAACCCTTTGTGGCTTCATATTTGTAGATAACCTTATTGTAGATACAGATAATCACTCTAATGTTTGTGTTTGTAATTTCACCAAAATCAATGGGTGGATTTCAATTATTCAGCTCCTTTCACATTATACCAGCTATTGCAGTATAATTATTTGCTGATTCAAGATCTGCTGCCCACCCCTGTTGGGATGAATCTTGCTTTAGTAAGAACATTATTATAGCACAATGATCGGCAACAACTGCTGAAACAAGCTCAGAAGAATGGACAAAGTACTTTGATTACTGCCCATCATGATGCGGAAAGCACACAAGTATTGGAACAAGTGAAGTGAGATAGAGCACATGGATGGTAGGACACTTTTCAGCTGGTCACTTACCATTGCTACAGGGAGTTTCAATGAGATGTTTTACCTTGTTGTTCTCCCAATACTAACCCTTTGTCTTAATTGTAGCACTATATATTTGCATTTGGGAAATCATAAAGCAATTGACTTACCTGTCATCCCTGTGATTCATTTCAGGAAAATATGTGATGGTTCCAACACATGGGAACTAAGAGTGAGACAGACGATATGTCTAAGAAGAATCATAAGTATGGAAGTGGGGAATTGATGAATAACAGGAACAAATTTCCAAATAATAAGATAGAGAACAAAGCAGTTAAGCAATGGGAGCAACAGCCACAGGAATGTAGAAAACAGAAAATTGATGTCCTAGGTCCTTGAAGGGCAGGGAAAAAAAGATCATACCCTTCTTAGTCAGGACCTTATATGATGGGCCAACAAATCGCCAGGTTTGACTGTTTCTGTGGTGAGAACTTGCCCTTGCCATGAACTTTCCTCGTTATACCATAATCATAATAGTAAAAGCCTCCTCTGCCCACCAAGAGCCCACTGCTCACTGACCACATACCACGACTTCTTGGGACACTATACCTTGAGATTGAAACAGAGAGAAACTAGCAACTTCGCCATGGAGTAAAGTAAGATCTGCTTGGCCTGAGACTGTAACCTATAGGTGTGCCTGCCTTTGTCTCCGTGCTAGCTCCCCCCAGCACCCCTTTCTGCACACAGCTGTAAATAAATCACATACCCACACTCTGTGTGGGGATCAATTTCTTGCACACCAAAAGGGTGAAAGAACCAGTTTTGGGACAATACTCTTCTGCAATCACTACCTTAAAAAAAAAAAAAATTGTCCCAGCAGAATTAAATTCTGAGTCGGGGAGCTCCACAACCAACTCCCAACAGCAAGACAATATTATCCTCTGGCTCTCTCTATTGTCCTTGCGGTCACTGCAAGCAGGACATGGCTCAAGGACATTGCCTGGACTGGGATTTACATTTGTTCCTCCCCATTTTTAAGCTTGACCCCTCATGACCCTTCGAGTACCAGTCAGTGCTAAGTCTCATACCCCATTCTACCAACCCTAACTCCAAACTCCAATCATGGCATTCTCTGCACCTTGGCTCTTCCCTGCTACCTGCCCTCTTATCCCAAGGGTTCAGCTCCTAGTCAGGTACTTCCTTCATTTATCCACCCCAGCCCCAAATAGGTTAAAACAGACTGATTCCACTCAGTTCTTCCTGCTTGCTGATCCCTGCAGAGAAGCTGGGTTTTCTTACAGAAAGAAATGCAAGCAAAAGATATTTCTTTCCATTGCACTGCAATCCTTCCCAGGACTCTGTGAATTACTTATCATGCAGTAAGCCTCAGGCATGCATTCAGCATGGAAAACCTCAGGCTCAAGTGAAAGAAGCCCCATGTCTTTCACTCATGACCTGCTTTCTTAGAATCAAGTTCACATCAGCTTTGCTACCATTAAACTAAAAATAAACCCAAAACAACAGGGCTGACAGTTTCCATTCCTTCAGTCAAAACACACAGTAGTGAAACTGTTAGACCTTTTGGTATTAATTACTACATACTAGTAACACTGGGTTAGACAGAAGCCATGATATTGGAATAAATCCTGAGTACATTCAGTAACTCTTCTTTTATTTTATTGTCAGTAACAGAAACACAGCAAGACACAAGGCACACAGCTTTTGAGCATTTCACCACAGCATGCTAAATGCTGTATAGAAAAGTAAACGTAAGTTTTTTAATGAGTATCTTAACATTTCCGTGGCTGTTGAATAATGTGAATTCTTTTAGGCAGTATGAACTTCTCCAAGGTAGGCTGTGGCTTTTGGTGAGCCACTTGTAATGTTGCTGCATGGATTTTGTGGCTCATCTGTAACATTAAAGGGGGGAGAAAAAAAGTTGTGATAGAATACAGCTTGTCAGCTATTCTCTTTCTAAATTTCATCATATTAAAGTAGTTTAAAAGGAGCAATAAAACCTAAATCCACCAAAAGTTTAAGTGATCAATACACAGACTCATGGTAACTCAGTATATTTACTTATAATTTCTGTTTTCAAAGTGATATTAGTCCGACTACCTTTAGGGAATTAAATTTTTTTTTTCTTCCCTTGTTTAGTAGTTCACAGAATGAGCTTCCAAGATGAGGAAAACACAGAAAATAATCAGTATGCCAGAGTTAACGATAAGTTGATTCAAATTCTCATTTTCCCAGATTCAAAATCATCATTATTACAGTAGCTAATTATCACATTCTAAACTAGCAAGCAAGCTTCACATACAATATTCTGGAAACCAACAGGAAAAGGAAATGGTAGGTCAGAACAGAGGAGATGAGGACAGGTGGAAGAGAAGGAGGATGAGTTTTATCTGCTCTCCTTAAAAAAGTCTAAGCAAAAATTCAAGATCTACAGGCTAAAGCTATAAACACAACTGTTGATAAGACTTGTGTTGAAATGTTTTACTGAGCTCTAGGCATGAGGAACTCCTGTATGCTTCAGAGTCTGAAGACTGCAAGTGTGTAACAAAGAGATGATAATTGTCAGATCTTCGGATTACCATGCAAACCAAAGAGCTGCTTGTGAAATCAGCTCTTCCAAAGTGTAGGTGTAAGCCTGCACCAACAGCCTAATGAGAGACACAGGGCAGGAGCTGTAAGCATGTGATAAACAGAAGGGTCCATTAGCAGCTGTGGGATACAAGATCTTCCCACGGGAGAAGTCAAAAGGTGCTTGCCTGACTAATGTCAGGCCTCAGATGGACCAGCTAGACATGGGGCAGCAGTAGGACATGCTGTGCCTGCTGTCTAGGGGATCATTCACAGAGCAGGACACTGGATCACCATCCTGGTGTCCCCTGCACCTGCCAGTGATGCCACCCACCTCCCTCAAGCAGCTCTGTATTTTTGCTGGACCCGCACAGAAGTCAGAGTGATTTCCATGGTGGGATAAAGCATGTCACTGAAGACAAGGTTTTGCTCTGCACTGTAATCCCAGCTCTGCCAGACACTTACATGCCACTGGTAATTCTTCCCCATATTTCACTAAAGCTAATGCACCACGCCACTTTACAAGCAGAACACACCTCCCTGTCTGGCTGTGCTTCTCTGTAACAGATGTACACAACTGTCCCAGGGCATGTCATAGCAACTAGGAGAGGAATCAGAACAAGGAGAGAAAGCCAGGTACTTTTTAGCCATCTAGCAGCTTAGCCACACAACCACTACAGAAATAGGTTATCACAAGAACATTTAGTGGCAGCTGAAGAACCTGCAACTGCCAGACACCAGTTTAAGGAAAATTCACTTTTTAACTTTTACTCATGTTTAGATTTATGAAGAAACCCTGACTTTTTCTTCCAGACTTACTTTGTTCAGTGCTTCTGCTACCAAGACACCCATGTTCTGAGGTTGTGGAAAACTGACAATAGCACTGTAAAGTAGATGAAAAAAGTATTTATCATTTCCATCTCACAGAAACATTTGAGCACTTGTCACTTTCATTTTCCAGACATAATACAAAACATTTTACAGTATAAATTTAAGGTTTGGAGCTAAATTCTTTCATCACATGAAAAACTATATAATATCAAAAAGGCACGCTGCTTCAGAATGGAATAACACAAAATTTGTGTGACAGTCTTATTCATACATACAAAAATCTGTGTATGAAATATCCTTGAATATCTCAAAAAGGATTTTTTTTGGTACGCTGTGAAATAACTTCACAGAAGGTGAGCACTGATACCCTCATCTACAAAAAATTTTCTTGATTCCAGCCTAGACCCATGAAAAAAATTCAGCCTCTGCTTTTGGACACGGTTTCCTTTCACAGCAACTATTTGTCCAGCAAGAATTTTTTCACAAAATTATCCCATTAACTTCTCCATATTCCAGTGAAGAACACCATGTTACCAATATTCCACAAATTAACAAATCTGTGGGTATGAAATAATTTAGTTCAACAACAGGAAGAACTTCAGATTGCACATTCTACTGATGATACCATTATAATCACTGACAACCTCTCTAGCTTAAAATGGAGTAGGGAATAATCATTATAAACCCCAAATACCATAAATGCAACTCTTGAAAAAGCAGATATTGCTTTATTTAAGTTTATTTATTTAAGTTTATTTATTTAAGTTTATTTATTTAAGTTTATTTATTTAAGTTTATTTATTTAAGTTTATTTATTTAAGTTTATTTATTTAAGTTTCTGTGGAACAGAAAGACATTTCCTACTGACATTTCAATTTAGCAATTGAAAGTTTGCTACACTGACAAATAAAAGTTATTCAACATCTGTTTATACTATTAGGTGACTATGACTATGGAAAAGACAGCTGCAAAATTACACCCAGACAACTGGCAATAAGTGAAAATAAAAAGCTTCTAATTCCAGAAGATTACAACAAAAAATCAAAAACTTTAGTTACACCACAAGTCATTCAGATTTTACTGTCATACCCTTATATTGGTCAACTTAACTTTTTGTTAAGTGACATTTAAGAAAAGTGCATGTATTTAAGAAAAATGTTCAATCTTTGAAAAAGCTGCAAGAAAATACTTGTTTTAATGACCACATCAACTGGTCACTGTTACTTTATTCAAAATAGAAGCATGCCTTCATTTTTGGCGCAAAACAGCTTGATTAACCTTAAAAAGTAGTAAACAGAAAAAGCCAAATTAGATTTTAGATTGAAATAGGGGGTATAGCCTATATAGGTGATGAGAGTCTTCCTTGGGGGTAGTTGATGTGGGTTTTATTTACTTCAGAATGTGGACAGCCTGAAGTTCACTCCTACTTCACTGGAAACTGTTTGACTATTCCTTTATTAGGCATAAGTATGCAACACATTGCTTTAATTTCCGTTCCATAAAACATGACAATAGAGATGTCTTTTAGCCTTTGCCTTTCATTGCAAGGCACTGTCCTTGGGTTTTGGGGTTTTTTAAGCTGATAATTATTTCAATATCAACATTATTTTATCGATATTATTTTATTTATAAATTGCACAAGTTAAGAATTAAACTCTTGTAGAATAAGAATTTTCTTTGTTTTCAAAGCCCATGACCTATGAACTTTAACTATGGAGCAGGGGTGACAGGCCCTGCAGTGTAATACCTTGACTTTTCTTTTCCTGGAGGTTTAGCATTTTTCTCAACAGGTCCGCTTTCTTGCTTTTTAGACACTCTCATACCTCCAGCTTTAACTGCAAGAAAAAAGTGAAATGTAAGTAAAAATACCTACAGAGTTACATACCACATTACATACACTTAGAGGAGAATACTTTTACCCCAGATAACCATTAACCAGAAATCATCTTTCAGTATTTAGCTCCATGCTTTACTTGTACACATGCATACACAGCAGTAGCCAAAGAGGTGCAGCAAAAGCTTCAAAATTCTGTGTCATGGCAGACTCAAATCAACTTCCAGATACCATAAATCAAGAAATCAGAGTGGTTTCAGTCACCGTTAACTATATTAAATCTTAACACCTTACTATGTTCATATGCATCCTTCCCCAGAAACTATTACATCTCAGATTTGTATTTTTAAAATAAAAAAGAAAACCAAACCACCATCCGAAAACTTTCAGGTTTTTGAACAATGTGACTAACAGCAATAAGGGTTTCATGATTAGTTCAAGGTATTCCAGAATAAACCTAATAATGCAGATAAGAACCAGATGCATACTCATCTTGTACTTGTGTTCGAACATGCTTAATTATATTTTATTAACATATCTGCCAATCACAAAACCAATTAGCACTAATTAAGCTACAGGCAACCTAACAATAACAATTTAAGTTCTGAGGCATGTCTGAAAATTTAATTCTGAACAAAGAACACGTAAAGTTATCTAAAACATTCTCTTGAAAGAAACACTTTCTCCCTCTTCAGGAGAGCATTTTAAGTTTTAAAACTGTAAGTAAGAAAGAAAAACCTTAGTGTTCTTTTCTCATCCTATTGAACAAGTTGCTTCACCTCGCAGCAAGACTCCTATTCTGATCATGAACAATCAAGACTAGAGTTTAAATTCGGGGGCAAGAGAGAATAGGGAATGGAGAGTGGTTTCCAGAATTACACAACTAGCTAGTATGAGAAATGCATTTGGCCATTTTTGATGATGCAGATGTATCCATCTGTAACTAACACCCATTTTCTACCAAATCTGACGCTTGGCTTTGTATTTCCTGGTTGCAGGCCTAATTTTAGAAACAAAAATTCTCCCTCAGTCATGTCCAAAGCAGCACTACAATATCAGAGCTATGCTATAGCTAGACTTGGCTTTTCTTCTCTTTCTAAAATGACATACATACTGTTAATTATACTGCTGCATAAGCAGCAAATTCTTTGCCCAGCCATCTTACAGCTACAAATACGCTGGAGACCTAGACTGAACCTAATCCTTCCGGCAGCCTAACTACAAAATTAAAAGTATCTGAAATGGAAGTTTCAACTGTTTGTTTCCAAGTATCTACCAGTGAAGAGAACTGAGATTCTAAATACCCTCAGCTCACCAGGTGTGAAACTATTCCTTGTCTTTGAAGCATCTTCAAACTAGAATGACAAAGAATGTAAAAAAAACCCAAACCAAATCAAACAACCCCAAACCAAACATCAACAACCACAAAACAGACCACACCAAAAAAAAGCCCTGGCATCTTTCAAGATCTCAGAGATCTTCTTGACATCATTTCTCTTTATAATAAGTTCAACCAGAATACCAACGCGAGTTATCCCGAGTGTTCTCCCACAGATTGTCAGGCTCTTGTCTTCTTAGGAACCAGTCAAACCACAAACTGGAAAACCACTAAAATTTTGGAATTAGATTAAAAAAAAGTAATTGAACCTAGATCCACAAGTTTTGGTTTGGGACCTTCCCACACATGCAGGACTATCAATTTCTAGATACAAGCATTGTTTTTAGTTTTAATTTAGCAGGGCAAGGAGATCCAGACAGAGGCAGACATTTTAACACTATAAGGCTTTGCACAAAGCACAAGGGGAGCTAGGCAAGGAGGAGAGAGATGCCCAGCATGGGAAGAGATAATGAAACATGGATAATCTGGAATTGTGTCTACCACCAAAAGGCCCACAAAACGTTATCTATAGTTATTAGAAATAACCCATCTTCCTTTCCATCTCTGCACTGACTTGAAACTAGCCACTAGGAACAGCTGTCCCACCTGCTCACACACATCCATGGCAGGGGAAGAGTTAAACATAGATGCATGTGGGATGCACCACAAAGCTGTTTTGTAATTTGCTTTCCAGAGCAATAGAGAGGTATGTCAAACTTTTAATACAGAGTTCAATTTTTTGATTCTTATAAGTGACCTGTTAGCCATATAATCTAACAGCTAAGTGCCACAATTTTTACTAATTTCCATTTTTAAAACATCATGTATTTTTAAAACAAAAAAATAAAGTAAGGAGGCACATTTCCATTTATGCTGTCCCCTCCAAAAAAACCCCAACAACAAAAAAAACCCAAACAAGAAAACAACACAAAAACAAACCTAAGCAAAAACAAAGACAGCTTGGCTCAATACTGGTCAGAATAAAGATGCCCACTTGAACTTTGGTCACTAAGTGCATGGTTGAAACCACTTACTCTGGCACCTTCACCCCTCGGCCAAGCTGTTGCCCACTGCAGTAACAGGTAGGCTTTGTCAAGACTTACTTGCAGACTTGCAAGACTACAAGTTGCAGTTTACTATCATGCAAGTTCAGAAAGACCAGTACCTGCTTCAGGTTACTGACTGCAGTGGTTTAAAGGCCCTTTCAGGTACAGCTCAACTGTCCCTGCCACACACACAAAAATCCAGGAATAGACTAGAGACAAGCTGAAAAAAACTATTTACATCCCAAATTCATGAAAAAGCATGCTAAAAGAAAAAAATCCAAACAGAAAATATTTTCAAGAAAACAAAACAGGGGTACAAGGAGACACACGACTATGTGCTCCTCAGGCACTAAGCCCTTCTAATAAACCGAGGGGAAGCCCCAACTGGTTTAAAGCTTTGTAGTGACCGTTCCTCAGTTTCAAAGGCTGAGCCTGCAGTGACTGTGCTTGCAGTGGCTATCCCCCAGCTCCAAAGGCTGAGCCAGCAGCACCTTAGCGTGAGCCACAGAGCAGGCGGGACACAGCCCACGCACTGGTGCGTTTGAGAGACAGCTCCGCACAGCTCCCGGCATGGCCCAGGAGCTGCTCACACTGTATGCATCTATCCGCTCCCCCAACAAACACAAGCGCTACTACATCCTTAAAATCCCGGTATTGCATCCTTACAGTCGCCACCCAGGCAGAGCGGCGGCTGGAACAGCAGGCTCGAAGGCTTCCTCATAGATAGCTCTA
>NW_008238361.1:288816-309096 GCF_000691975.1 Corvus brachyrhynchos
TAAAAACATTGCTAAAAGTTCGAAGAACTGGATTTCGTGAGGTAAATCTTACCCTCTTCAATCAATAGTATCTGCTTGAGACAAGCAAAACATTGGCATTCACGTGCCCTCTTTAAAAAAATCCACGACCGTAACAAACACTGACGTTTTACACAACAAAATACTTAAAATAATTTTTTTACTTTCCATTTTGAAGCCTTGACGTATTATCATAACCAGTTTGAGACTGCTGGTCATTACATACTAACACAAGACCTTCTTTTTTCCACATCAGTTATCTAAATGATTCTCCTTCCCATTTTTCTTAAGAACCTGCTTAAACCTTGAAAACATTAAAAATACCTCATGGTACTTCTTATTTCTACATTATTTTACGATTTCACTGTCTTTTGTTACTAATGCATCGCTGACATTATTTATGTTCAAAGATTTTTATCTTCAAGAGTTGGTTATCCTGTTCCTGCTGCCTATACCTTACTGAAATTGCATTTTTGTCTAAGATACAGTAACTTACATATCAATGACCTGTCACGTCATAAATACAGGACGGAAACAGCATGAGCAGGAAGGATGTAAGATCCATGGAAGGACGGCAACAAAGTTTTTGGGCGAAGCCACAGTAACACTACGAAAAGTAGTCTGTCACTGTCTCTAGGGCAGTGCTGGCGGCTGAAGGAGACGGCTGCGGACAGACAGACAGACACGCTGCTCACGGTTCCTGCCTCGGGGAGGGTGGCTCTGCCGAGGCGGAGCAGTCTGCCTGGACTTCCATGGGCTGCATGGGTCTGATCTGCAGGCAGCTGCTGAAACCATAATGCGTAATGTCAAAAAGGTTTTCCTAGATTGCTGTAAACATGTTCTGCTTTGCTATGCTAAAGCATTTAATCACAAAAAATTACCTCTTTTAGGGAATTCTGAAAGCAAAACGTGAAAGAGGAAAAAAAAAAGTTAGTCTCGTGATTTATTTTGAATTGTCTTATTAGTAGATCTCAACTCAATTTAAAAAAAAAGGAGAGAGGGAATGTAAAAATAGGATGTGATTAAGTGGAATCAGAAGAAAGGGGAAATTAGGTTAAAAAAATGGAAGAGAAAATAGACTCAGTAGGGATGTACAGCACAACGGCCACCTTCTGGGTGACTACTGTTGGCTTGGATCTTTAAAGCAGAAAAAATGAAAGGACATTCAGTCTAAACGAGATCTCTCTGATAGTTAATTCTGTATGTATGAGGCAGGAAATAGTTCTGAAATGCAGCAATTTCCTCCCTAGAAAAGCAACTTACTTTGCAAATATTAAAGTCAATAGTGCTTCATGTCTCTGCCCAAAAGCATTTAGCCTGAAGTGGATGATGGCAATTTTGATTGGGGAAATAAATTATTTCAGATAAAATGATCTACATGAAAGATAACAAAAGAACCCTACTCTGAAGTACTTGGCCAGTAGTAAGGGGTTTTGATATTCATGTTACTCTGCCTCAGCAGACAAATACTGATTTTTCGGTTTATTTACCTGAGCTGTTTGTAACTGCACAGACTGTAGAGGTGAAGTTCCATTACTTACCACAAAAGGCAGTTATGTAGTACAGCTTTTGGTGCTGCCTAAAGCATCAATAATGATAAGGTTTAGTGCCATTTGTACATCTGTTCTAGGAATTCTTGGAAAAAGCATGGGAACTTGGTTTAAATATGAAATTGTAAGTTCATGTTGACTTCTTAGCATATTAAATATAATACACTATTTCTTTTTTTATTATTCTTCCACCCTCTTTACTTCATTACCTGTGTCACTTGTTATATCTTTAAACTAGAAGCTGTTGTGAATTGAAACCATATTTACATAGTACTTGTTGGAGCACCTTATTCTTTACAGGCAACCCTTGGTGCTACCTCAACAATGCCACAGCACCAGCTTAGATTTGTAAACCTGATTTTATTTAATGATTTCATTTATTTAGACTTTTTATCTGTTGGAAAAGTTGGTTTGTCTGAGTGAGAAGAATGAGCAAGAGAATAATCCTTCTGTGTCCATGGGATAGTGCAGTTGAAATCTCCTGCTTTTCCTGCCATCCTCAGTCCTATTTCCCAATCACACAAATATTAAACTTCGGAGATGTTCATCTGATGCTGGGGATAGATTTATTTTAATGGTAGTAATCTGTGAATGACTGAATTTAAAATGAATTTATATTGTAATGGTTCTACGTTTTTTCAGAATGTGTTTTGCTCCATAACAGAGGCAGATGTGTGAAAGCCTGGGGGCAGACACAGAATTTTAATTGTGATAAAGAGACAGTAGTCATAGAAGATTTTCCTGAGTGATGCTCTGAGCATTCTGAAACTCTTCCTATTTCCTGGCAATTTCTTGTTTAGAATCTACATTCTACAGGCAGGTTATTAGCTGATTGCAAAGTTTGAAAAGCCGCTTTGCAGGTACAAAAATGAACATGTTCCCAAGAAGACCGTCTGTTCTAATCCAGCTAATAGCTATTAGTATAATTATACACCAGACACAGTCCACATCTAAAACAAGCAGTTAGCACGCAGACACATGGAATACCTTCCTCATGTGTCATGTTTTAAATCAGATCTCTCTGTTGTTAAAATCTACTGCTCATGACTCTGAAGTATTTTCCCTTCTCTATCTTATTTCCAGTATTGCTTGTTTTCAAATGTCAGAATTACTAAATTGTAGCTACTGATACAAACTGATACTGGTTTTATATCTGGCAATCGAATGGTGAAATACTACTGCTGTTTTCTTAAGCTCAGTGTCAGGTGGCCAATACCTTTTTCAGATGAGTCAGTACAGCTGGTTTTAGATGCTCCAGGAGCCCAATGGAGACAACAAATACTCTGGTGCAGGTATATGGCTTATTTTTTATTAATACATGCTTTAATTTCCCCCACCCTTGGCTTTATTTTCTGTTTCATAGTAGTTCAGCACAAAGTTAGTAACATTAGAGAGACCATTTGTGTTAAGTGTCTAAAGCAAGGAGAAGTGAAGGCAGCCACATTTTCAGTGGGGTTTGTATTGATATAATTGTTCTCTAGTGCATATAGCATGTATGTGACAAAATCTGTAGGATAAGTCTGGCTTCACATCTGTAAAGCTTGCCTGTTTCTTGTAGGAAACCTGACAAGTTCCAGTCCTGGTTCTGATCTGGATGCCAGTTGTTTCTCAGACTACAAGAGAAAAAGAAGTGTCCAGTCACTTTATGATGGTTCTGGAAGGTAAAGGGTAACATCATTAAGCAGAAGAGCCTTACTGGCTAATTTTAATTATAGGATTATTTTTTTTTTTTTCACAGAAGGACTAAAGAGATATACCTTTGTCATCATATGTTTTATCCACCTAAGTTTCCATGTTTAAAAAAGTACTGCTGGGTAGTGGAGTAAGTGAATGAATTCTGAAGAATTAGGTTGCAACATGCTGAGCTGTATGGAAGCCTTACACAGATTTCACTCTTTCTGTTGTACCATAACAGCAGCACTTGTTTCCTCAAAGGTTAAACACGAGAATTCACTGCAATTTTTCTTGTTCATCACGAGTTTGCACTTTCACCCTCAGAAAGGAGTTAAATAGTGGGAAGCAAATGAAAGAAAAATACCTTTTAGTGTCTTGCTGTTTTTACATTTTGTGTGCTGTTGAACTCCTCGGAGCTGGTCATCTCCAATCACTTGTCATCTCTTGATTTTTCTACACAAGCACAGAAAAGCAGCTTTTTTTGTCAGAGTTATGAGCCACTAGAGGCATGTGACAGTCAGTAATGAATGGTCATTCTTTATCATCCAGAACTTCATACTGGACCCATTTGTGAACAAGAAATGTACCTTTTTCATGGGGGTTAGAAACTGATCCAAATTCTCCAGTAAGTGCCATTGGAATAGAAGCTTTCTAAAAGAGTCATGATTGTAGGATATTCATTGAAAACATGTCAGTGAGCTGGAAAATGGAGGAAAAGAATTGTGAGTTGCCTCTGCTCCTGTTTGGCTGGTTATCATTTGTAGCAGGGTTGGGATAACATTGTAGTTGTGTGGAGGTAAAATATATTTGCTGTATTTACACAGGGGAATTAAAATGAGAGTTAAACAAGGGGAAAATATTATAAGTTATAGTCTTTGAAGAAAAACCTATACAAAGGGGCTAAAATTGAATAATCAGAATTATTTCCGCATGCCCATTTTTCTTCTGTGTGTGTCGCTGCAGTAGTTATGGGTAGGTTGGTTGTGGAAGCTTGATACAGTCTGTCTTTGAGGGTAAGGGCTGAGGTTGAGGGTAAGTAACTTTATGTCTCCTTTCTGTTTGCTGTCCCTTTAGCTTTTACAAAGGCAATGTTTTGCAGAGTGGGTTCGTTCTTCTGTCTTATGAGGTGCTAGTCACTCAGAAGAAAATAAGGGGACACAGAGGAATAAAGATTCCTCTCTTTTCTCTGTCAGACTACAGAGTAGGATCACTGTGTACAGGCACTTACAGATACTATGCTGTATAAATAATATATGTTTATATTAGAAATAGAATTCCCCCTCTTAGGGAAGCACACCCTCTTTTTGATCTTGGTTACATGCTCTTGGAAAGGGCAGGAAGTGATGTGTGTGTACTGTGTTTATGGAGAGAAGGAAATGTTCTGTACTCCTAAGGCACAGCATGAATGAGCTGCTGCTCAGTGAGGGCCGTGGTGCAGCCGACTCCAGCACTGTGGGCCTGCAGAGTGGGCAAGTTCAGTGGGCTGTCCCAGCCCTGCACAGCTCTTCTGAGCACACGGGCTTTGTGGGCTGCACAGCTCTCACACCCCATGCACCACTCAGACAGGTCCGTGCTGTCTGGAGAGAAATCTTCATTTCAGTATTTTGACCCCATCACAGGAGAGCAGCTCTAGTGCTGTAGGAACATGGTCCCGATGGTCCTGTTATTTACAGCCAGACTTTTTGTCCCTCTCACGCCAGAGCAGGATAGTGCTCCTTGCACAACACTTTCTGTCCCCTTGGAACAAACAGGCAGCGTGGTCTCGTTAACTCCGCCATATCTGGCATATCCTTTTTAAACCGCTTAGATCAGGTGAAGTTAATCACTGAGACAAGGAAAATTGCATGGCAGCTAGATCTGCAAAAAATAAAGACACAGAGAGCCCTTTCAGAGCGACTTGCATTTTTGTAGTTTGTCCAGTCAGGAGGCTCTACTCAACACTGTAGTTAGGTTTCAAGTTTGGTTTCAAACACAGGTCATCTTCAACCTTGTTCAAACAAATGCACTTAGAAGTTTACTCATGTTATATGGGAAAAGCTTAAAAAAACAGATGAGAGAGGTTTTTCTTAGTGTTTTTGAAGAGCCTCATCACAATTCGTAACTGGTAAACAGTAGAACAGGATGGATGTTGCAGAGGGTTGCAGTTGTGTGAAAGGAAAAGGGAACAGAATTTCCTTTGCCACCCTTAGTATGTCAGGCATGAGCAGGGTTAACATACCTACAAGATTGAGAATTCTTTGTGTTTGTTTTCCATGTCTGAATATTTAATAATATCAGCAAGCTAGACAAATTCAAACTAAATGCCTCTTCAACAATTGAGGAATGACCTTATCCGTCTTTCATTTTATGGGTTTATAATAGTGTGCAATGCTTGAAATTAGCTAAATACTCTTCTAAAACAACAGAGTAACTTCTCTGGATAAGTGACAGCTTTAAATAGGATCTGGATCAATAGGAGTGCTGGAGAATTTGAAACCAAACTGGTTTTTGTTTGTTTTGTTCCCTCATAAAGGGAACTTATGTTTTGTTCCCTTATTAAGCACTTATTGTATACAAGGATTGAGTTTTGGACAGTGGGTAGATTGTCAACAGCAGTAATCCAGCATTTCATGTGGTATGATGATACCAGTTTCCTGGATCTCCCTGGCCATTCTGGGGTTGCACTGACAGATTCTGGATTACTTAGTTATTTGAGTACTTCCAGGCTAGTCAAATGAACTGTGCTAAAATGCACAGTTGTAAAACTTGGCTGTTAGGCTTTTGTAATGAGACAGAGGCCTTTGGAATTTCGTCCTATTGGAGATCAGTTTCTTCTCAGTGTGCGACTGCTTTTTGCCAATGAATAGGCAGATAGTTCATTTCACAATCTTTCTGACTTTGAGAGCTGGCTGAAAATTAGCTCATTACATATCCCGCTACTTGTCTTATTCTTTTATGCATAATTCATATAACATTGAACAGACTAGAGGGTGATGTTTCATACAAAAAAATGGTATGTATAAAGATATTTACTAATACTTGGGATGCCCTGAAGCAGTAAGGAGATACGGTACCTGACATCATTGGCCTGCTCTAGGACTAGTGCTGGTCAGTGAACCAGCTGACCCTGACAAGCTGATCCAGCCCTTTGGATGTCTGAATAAATGCTGCTGCTGCAGTATCCCCAAGGGATGCCTGCTTTGTTTCATACAGCACTATCAATTTCTACTGGTGTGACAAGCGTACTATGACTATGCACACTAAATCTTCAGTGACATGGCTCATACAAACAATTAAGACAACAGTTATCCCCTGTTTGTGGAACGTAGTTTAAAAACAAATAGAGTGACATTGAAAACAAAAATTGAGGAATTCATCAAGCAAGCTCTACAGGGGGATGTGAGGACAAGTATGGGAACAGGAGTACTTACGGGAGTTTTAAAAGGAGAATGCAACAGTTTCTTCAGAGATACCATCACATGTACCAGCCCATTCCATTGTCGAACATACTGAGGTTTTGGTTTTCTTTCTATGTTCAAAGCATTTCTTTCTGTTCAAACCACATGAAAAGTCAGTTCAACTCCTACACGTTATTTAAAGAGATATGGGGAGTGCTGCCACAGAATGAGGGCAGGCAAGTTAATGTGGACAGCTGAAATGTTGCTCATAGCCCTTCCAAACACAGGCCAGGACCCAGCATGGCAGTGTTCCCTGGGCAGGTGTGCTAGTAAATGGCAAAAATAGAAAGTTCTTGCTTCTGTGGTTAGTCTACAAAGTGGGTACAAAAGAATGCAATAGGTGCAGCAGCAGAATAACCAACAAGGCCAGGGCTGTCCAACTGCCTGCAGGCCACTTGTGCAAAGGGCACCTCCCTGCCAGGGGAAGAAACAAGGTCAACCTTTTTTTGTCTAATTGTGATGTAATTATCAACTCTACTCTTAATTAAAATGCCATAAAGCAAGCCAAATAAGTACTACATTTTTTTAATGGGGTAAAAACCTTAATAAGAGCAAAAAGAAAATTCCGTATTTTTTGAAAATGCATGCATTTTAAACTAGTGAATGCCCTGTAAATTGTATGCATCTCAATACAAAATACTTAGAATCTCTAATAAAGTAGTTATGTCTTTGGATAATGGAACTCAAGAAATACCACTTTGATGCCAATTTCAAATAAATGAAGAACCTTGCTGCTGATTTCTGCCTTCCAGGCAGGTGGTCACTTCTCCCATCTCCATGGCAGCGTTTGGAGAGGTTTCCAAGCGGAGAAGCCAGCACCAAGTCCTTCCCTCACCTCTACCTGATGGCCCCAAATGAATCCCTGCACTCTGTGATGGGAAATGACAAACTTTCTAGTGCATCTCAGTGACAACTTTCCCAGCTTTTCGCCTACTGTTTTTGACAGCTACAGGAATCTACTTGTAGCTACAAAGTCATGTTTGCCTTGTTTTTCAAAAAGTTTATTCATGTTTACGTTACCTTTTGTGAGCGCTAGTCTTTGATACAGTAACTCAAACAGAATGCATGCTTGAGTATTGTCCTTGGCGGAGAAGGATTCGCTTCAGTTTGTTTACTCTGACAGAAAAACTTGTTAGGCTTTTCCCAGTGTTCACAACCCTTCTTCAGGATACTGGAAGCCCTGAAAACCCAAGGAAAATGCAGTGATGCAGAGCAATAATGGTGGTTACAGTGTAGAGGTAACAGACTGTATAGCACAGGAGAGCTTGTGATTTAGTTACTTAAAATAATCAAACATTTTTATTGGAAAGAAATTCAAGTAGAATGTAGTCAGAATGGAGCCTATCATTTCTAGGACAGCAAGGTGACCTCAATTTCCTTGAGAGAGCAAGGGGAGGTGTAGAGGAGTGATGGACAGAAAAGAGGCTAGAGATCTGAAATATCTTGGATTGCCCATACCAAAAGTAAAAACACAAGTCTGAGGAATTGTGGTAGGAAGGTGCTGGATTTAGCACTTCGGGCTGCCAGCCTGACATATTCAGGACATTTCCACTGGAGAGAGCTGGCCCAAATGTTTTGATATATTTCACCTGCTTAAAAACATGTAATTAGACTTCATTTTCATGGTATTTGTTTCTGAATATCATACACAGAAAATAATAAGAAAAAAATGAACACGGAACAGCTTTCCATGGATGAGACTTCCATATTTATTGTTATTCCATGTGCATAGAAAATGGCAGTGAAGTTCCTTATGAAGTAGGCAGGGAATGGGAGAGATGTGGATATACTGGACCGGACTTTGTGCTTCAAAATTACACTATTCATTTTTTAAAGTCTGGGCTATTTTCCTCTTAGAATTCATAACAATTTCTTGGTTTTGGGTTTTTTTTGTGCATGATGTTTCAAATTCCTTTTCCAATGACACACTGCATTACAAATGGATGGCACTTGAGACCAACGTGGCATTTCCATATTTACACCAACGAAGAAATTTACATGACGCAGTAGCATACAATCCTGACATTCAGTAACAGCAATAAAACAAGGGCAGCCATTGGATTTTTTCTGTACAAACTATCAGAACAAGACTTTTATTCACATAAAAAAAATCAGCTTTAATTTGCTCTGACCTACACACACTTTCCAAATTCATCATACTCGATTCTCAAACCTTTCATCACATCGCCCACACCCTCACCAGACTACAGGAGCTACAAGTTATGATACCTAACACCTAAGCAGAGCAAAACCATCCCTGCCAGCTTTTTCTCCTGACAATTCCTCAAAAAAAAAAAAAAAAAAAAAAAAAAAAAAAAAAAAAAAAAAAAAAAAAAATTAATTCGTCCTTTTTTCCTTCTTTTCTTTCACTTTCATAACCAAAACAACATGGGGCCATTCCAGTCCTTCTCAAGCCAGACGAGAAGCACGCTGGCTTCTTCTCTCTGTTGCTACACCCAGGAGTCAGGAGAGCCTGGGTACTGTTCTGCTCGGTAAGAAGATCGTCTGGTGGAATAAAAGTCTACATAATTGGTGGTTGATTTCAGTCCATACTGTGTTGTGTAATCTGAAGTAGCAGGAAAGTGAACTCGATCATCAAAGTAAGGGTCCTCGTAGCTGTGTGGGGACTGCATTGTCTCAACATTTCAAAAAAAAAAAAAAAAAAAAAAAAAAAAAAAAAAAAAAAAAAAAATTAATTCGTCCTTTTTTCCTTCTTTTCTTTCACTTTCATAACCAAAACAACATGGGGCCATTCCAGTCCTTCTCAAGCCAGACGAGAAGCACGCTGGCTTCTTCTCTCTGTTGCTACACCCAGGAGTCAGGAGAGCCTGGGTACTGTTCTGCTCGGTAAGAAGATCGTCTGGTGGAATAAAAGTCTACATAATTGGTGGTTGATTTCAGTCCATACTGTGTTGTGTAATCTGAAGTAGCAGGAAAGTGAACTCGATCATCAAAGTAAGGGTCCTCGTAGCTGTGTGGGGACTGCAGGTACAATCGGTAGCCATCGTAGTTTTTCCTGGTGGTATCTTCTTGGCTGTAGTACAATTGCTGATGCTGCTGGCAAAATGATAGCAAAATAAACTTTCAAAAATATAATTAGCAGAGAAAATACTTTTCCCAAGTGCAGCTCTACCCATGACAGTAACGCAGGTTTCAAATCTCCAAGAAATGTACCCAAGGAAATGGAGGAAATGCTCCTGAGCCTGCTGCATGTCTCCTCCCACGTCACTGGGAAGGGAGTAACTCTCCAAAAGTGCACAGCTTTAGAGCTCAAGTGTGGTAAGTACAGAACCTGGCCATACCTACCAAAACCAGCCCAAACCCACATCAAGACAGAAAAGAGGCCTTAGATCCCACTGTAAGAAGATGCCAAATCATGATTCATACAGAACCAGCCAGGCTCCAGGAGCCCTGAGGCCCTGCCAGCTCAGGGCACTGACCCAACTCCCGTGAGCTGTTCCGAGCACTGGAACAGGGCACGTGCCCAGAGCCCCGAGCTGCCTTAACCCCTGCTGAGCCTGGGCAGCAGCACTACCAAAACACAGCTCTGGGCTCACCTGCAGCCGTCGGTTCTGTTCTCTCGCTGGTGAGGAATAGGAACTGATGTAAATTGGTGAAGCTTTGCTGGAACCTGGGAGAAAAAAGTTTAATGCATAAACTTCAGTCTTTATTCATTCAGCCGTAAGTCTATTGGTTTTTATCTTGCCTTTTATATAGCACCCATACTATTAAATCTGCAGATTTCAGTACCTACTAAGGATATAATGTAATAACGGAATGAAGGCAAATGTAGTCCCTCAGCAGCAGTTACAGTGAAGCCAAGAGGCTTATGTTACTGTTTCTCATTTTACAGACTCAAAATCTTTAAAACAAGGAATTTCCTTCTCTAGTCACTGTCATCTATTGGTTTGCTACTTGTGTGACATAATAAGAAGGAAAAGAGAGATCAGAGAAAAGATAAAACCTGGGTATAATTTAGTAATATAATAATATACAACTACACATTAAAATTTATAACATCATCATCATATAATATACATAATAATACAATTTTCTGTACTAGTATTTTAAATAAAAATAAAAATTCCAACTGCCTCTCACCTCCCTAGAAAGGGATCTGTGCTTACTCTGGTACTGGGCAGTTTTACAGAGAACAGCAGAGCCAGGTGACACCCTGCCCTGTGCCACAGACAGGGAATACAAGGAATGGAAATGGAAAGCAACAGTTGGCAGTGACCAGCCTGCTAATGCAGTTGTCTGTGTGTGACTGTGAACTCCTCACACAAGGAATATTTCCCTGTTGCAGTTCAAAGATGCTCAGCTGGTCTCTTACCAGTGTAGATGTCTTTATGTGCAATGACATCGCCCTGGCTACTGTAATACTGCATAGAAGGGTGCGTCCTGTCGTACTCGGACCGAGGCTCTCTGATTCCCAACAAAGCTGGAGATGAGGACGTGCTGCCAACTGATGGGAAAAGAGATGTTCTCAGGATAGACAACAAAAGCCTTTTGCACACCCAGCCTTACTCACCACTTCCTGCTCCAAGGGTTCACAACCAGGAGGTGGGTAAGGACAGAACAGTTGGAGCTGTTCCTGGGTGAACACCCCAGAGTTGCCAGCAAGGTACCAGAGATTGCAAGGGGCGGTCATTGCTCTGTGGTGCTCACAGGCAGGTACAGGACTTTTGTGATGCTCACAGCCCAGATATGGGACCTTACTGTGCCTAGGACATCACCCGTGTAGAGGTAGAATATGATACTCTGCTAATGCTGATGGTTTATCTAAGTTATACTTAAACAGAATACTTAAGCCCACCCTGCCACTTGTCCAGCCTGCCTGGCCTCAGTGACCCCTGTATACACAGGTGCGTCCTGGGCATGGTGTGCTCTGGGAGGCCAACAGCCATGGGGGGATCCCAGCAAGGGACCACTTTGTGGTCCTCAATAAGCAGCTGAATCTCAACTGCAGTTGTAGGAAGTTTGTTCTGCTAAATCCTCTCTGGTCTACAGACCACTCGGACTTCGTTGGCTTGGAAAGACTCCCACAATGGGAGAAAAGTACTTAAAAACAATTTCTGGAAATTTTGCTTCAAAATATTAATGCAATGATAATCTTCTTCCACTGATGTGTCCATTACATCATAGCTCACAATTCTGTGTTATTATGGATAGTTTAATTACTGGTATTTTCCTGGCATATTCATGGCTAAATATGCCATGTTGTTAAAATTCTGACATGGGTCAACATAATAATGTGTGTTTTAATAATGAAGTGACTGAAACAAGAACAACTGTTTCAGGGCAAGCATATCTGTTCCAACAGGCATCTGCTGTGCCCAGCACGGCGCTGCACAGCCCCTCTGGGGATGTGGGCCTTGCACCAACTTCCACTGACTCCCTTGGGCTTGGTCGTGCTCTGGAGTAGGAAAGCAGACACTTCCTATTAGGAATTTTTACTAAACCCTCTTTCAAGTACAACATCCTCTGAATATTAAGTTAGAGCTGCTCATCTACTTCCTACTTGTCATTCAAAGAACTGGAGTAACACAGTTGTTCTGCTGGTATATCCTGGGAGAGAAAGTGCTGAGATAGAAATTTGACAATTGGTGTCAGAATATCCTTTTACACTTGGGTAGAATCCAGTCATTCCCTGAGCCTAAGCTGTACTTGCTTCCTTGGTGGGTGAGAGGAACTCTGGCCACAACACATTTACTTCCTGTAGGAGAATAATTCCCTGGTGGAGTCCTTGTTTTTCAAGTCTATCATGTCATAAAGGAAAGTGTGGGGGTTGTTACTTTTATGTAAAGAAGTATTTAAACAAGAGTGTTGTAGGAACTGGTCACTAATTTTATCAGTCACAGTAGGTAGGTATTGCTCAGTATTAACAGCGAGCTGCTCTAGGAGTCTCTAGAAGAGTAAATTGGGTAAAATAAAATGCCAAATGAAGACAAAATAGAAGGCTTCAGGTAGGTTTTGCATCAGCCCTCTTGAAGATCTAAATACTAGCACTGAAGACATTAAAGAAACAAAGGTGAGAAAAAAACGAGGAGGAGTCAGAAAAGTAAAATTTTTGGGTTTGATTGCTCATCCTAATGGAACGTGACATAGTTGGGAATGAAAATGGGCTCCTTGCTGTGGGTCTGTTGCTGTTTATGCTGCCAGGTCCCCATGTTCCATGAGGCCATGTCCACAATTCCCACACAGTGCAGGAGGAGCAGCTTTGAAGAGGGCAGTGGTTGGTAACGATGTCCAGCTCTATTCACTGAGGATTTCACTTTGCAGGAACAGCTCAGGGAGCACTCAGAGCACGTGAAGTACTTTGCTCAAACACCAAGGAGCAACAGCCTGACCTCTGTGTTTTAAATGGGCTTCGTACCAAACTGAGCGGCTGTCTGAGTTAAAAACATGGGACAGCAGGTCCCCTTCACCCTCCCTGACTGACCTGACTGCATGACAGGTGACATTTGCTGATTGGCTGTGGATAGAGAAGGATGGGATTTGAATCTCTCTCGTTCCAGTGTTGATACTGGTGTAATAAAGTGACTTTGATTCCATCCATCCTGCAGAGTGGAAAAAAGAAAAATACATCAGAATAAATTGCAAGTTATAAATAAATGAGGAGTTTTTGTGGCACCATTTTCCAGTGTAAGCTAATTTTATAATTTACCTTTTTGTAAATGCTCCGGAGGTCTCGGTACTGCCACAGCGTGTTCAGTACCTGGGCTGCTGCCTTGACAACCTTCAGTGAGGACCTGAGGGAGTGAAGAATATGGCAATGTTAGAAGCCACTGAATTCCACTTCAAAAGAACAGTGTTCCTGAGCTTCGTAACAGCCTGAACCTGCTGCTGTGAGGCAAACCAGACCCTGCATCACCAGCGTGAGCACAGCCAAACCAGCAGCCTCAGCACGAGATGGGGCACAACCTGATCAACCTGACAATCGCTTCCCTTTCCATTCTGGAATGTTCTCTCCAGGTAACCCACATGAGGAATACAGAGAAAATAGTTGAAATAGTGACTTGTCAGTGTCAGCAAAAATTAAAAATCATTTAAAGAAACATTCTATTTGATGCATTTCATAAAAATGGAGACTTCAGACTTTAAACCACAGTACAAAACCCCTAACTGCAGGAAAAGAATAAGAAATAAAAGCAAGCTGCTATTAAAAGCCTCCAGACATCCTCATAGTGAGTCCTTGTTCTCAGTTCTGTGCTGCACTACTGAAAACTTTGGTTGGGAAAACACTTTTCTACTCTCAAGAGCAAGACAATGAAAGTTGCTCCAAATATTAAAAATAAAATCATGGCATCTTTTCATAGAGAAGTGGAGTAAGCTGGGAGTAGTAATTCAGTAGTGACTGGATGTTAAATGCCACAGCATGGACATCTGTGTTAAACAGACCTTTTCTGTCAATGTGAGGATTCATCCAAATAGTTTTTGTATGAAAACACTGAAAAAATGCACACAATAATCAGTGAGTAAACACTCTTAGTATGCTCACAAAATTTTAAATTTGTTCAGTGTACTCTGAACAAATTACCCATAAATGTAAGTGCAGATGCAACTTCACGTGATGTCTCCACAGAGCAACAAGGTTGTAGAACAGACCACTGCATCCACACTTGCAGCTGGAATGAGCCTGTGTCTCTTGGACACAGAAAGTGATATAAACTATGGACACTCAAAAGCCAGCCCAGCTCCTTGTGAGCCACAGACTGTGCTAAAAATGTGGTGTGGTTAATTCACACTGTCCCATATCTCTGGGAAGAGATCCCTTCCTCTCCTTTACCATCAGATCCAACCTGGGAACAGCACGCAGGGCTGACTGTACCACCAGCATCCTGCTGTCCGTGGGAAGATTGGTGACAGCCTGGTCTGTACAGGAGGCCTTGCTGAGATGGTTGGTGTCAGCCCTGCTGTGGAGGAGAGCAGCGATGCTGAGCGTGGTCACAGGACCTCTGGGCTGGGCTCCTGCTACCCCATCCCACAGCCACAGGGTCCTGGGGCCTCCTGCTGCTGGCCCACCACATGCTCACAGGTTTCATTTCCACTAGACAACCACAATGCCAGCAGAGAACTCGGCTGACAGCCTCCCTGGAGCTCTGGCACAGAGGGCAGCATTGCTTGGCAATGCTGTTTGAGGGGATGACCCTGGCCACATTCTCCTTCCACTGACCAAAGGGCTGCATGAGGTACAATTCACAGTTGTTGGGACACATCCTGACAAAGGTGCCCACACAGATATTTGGAAAAGCTCTAAATATCCTATTAGTCTTGTAGGCTTTTAAGAGGTGACTATTTAACTCATTTAACCTGAACAGGTGCCATGACCAGGGTTACTGTGAGCAGCTGTACCAGCCTCCAGAAGCCTGAGACAGAGAATACTGCAGAGGACAGTGGTACTGGCACCTCCTCCCTCCTAGGGAGATTCCAGCTGCCAGCTCCTCAGACCCAGACTGCAAAGGCAGATCTTTTTTTCATTCAAAAAAAACCATTTCCCGCATTCTTAAGCATTTTAAATGGACACAAACAGCTCAGGTACAACCTTTGCTGCCTACTTGCCTGTCACCTCTTCCCTTTGTTATGTTGACCAGCTTCTCTATCCCACCGGTGTCGGCAAGGGCCTTGGCATTCTCCATGTTCTTGCTGGTGACCTCGTGCAGGGCGCAGCAGATCGCGGCCACCGTCTCGTCCGACAGGATGCTTGGGCCATTGCCTCCTGGGAGCCGATTGACCAGGTCTCGCATCGCGTATTTACCTGGAAACACACACCCACAGAACCAGGTCAAAACCACAGTTTGGTCCTTCAGATTGGAAATTGCAGGACTCAGCACAAAACTGCAGCTGAATGCAGTGAAAAGTACGGTATCAAAACCTGCCAAGAATTCACATTTTACGCAGAGTCAAGAGAGACCACATGTCAATTTTTGAATCTTTTTTTCCTTTTAGCTTAAAAGCGTGAGAAGCTGAATTTTGCACTAAAAGAGGAACAATTTTAAACAACGATTATTTGGAGAAAGCAGGATTGTTCAAGGAAAAATGTTAGGCTACTTATTATGATTGACAGAGCAGTGCACATTGCTGGGCTTCATCTATGGGAGGATTAAGGAAATCCTTACAGTAACTGGGAATTCTTTCTTCTGGATGTTCTGTTCACCTTGTTTGCTACCTGTCAGCGCTCAGCTCTGTCAGGCTCCAGTTGCTGACTGATGCCAGAGATAAGCTGCACACAAGGGACAGTAACTAAGACAAGGTCAAGTTTTTTTCCTGTTTAGGCTGTACTGTTAATTGAATGATTAATTGATTTTATAGCAGACATGTATTTGTACATAACAGTGAATAATGAAAGAACTTTGCACAAAGCCATTCACTATCTATTTGCATGATGTGCCTGAGAAGAGAAAAAAACCAAAAAGGAATTCTGCAGGCAAAAGGAAACCCACTGGAAAACTATCTCCACAATGCTGTCTGCAGCAATACCCTGCCACTGCCTACCCTTTAGCAAGCTCAGCCACGTGCTGCATGTTCCAACATACATTGCAATTTGTTGGAGTCCTCATCTCTCATTTCCTTCAGTGTGACCCTGTGAGCCCATTGTTCCTTTCCCACACTGGCAGAAAAGCTCCTAAAGACGATTTCTAGCATGGGGTACACAACTCGCTTCATATCTTCCAATGTTTTATACAATGATCTGTTTCAGAGTGTGTCTGAGGCCAGAAACACTTTCAGAGGTACAGCTTTGACAAGGAGAGGGAGCAGGTGGAGGACCATTCCTGAACTGAAAAGTTTTGCCAGGAATGGAAAAAACATCCTGACAAGAGAATCTCACCTGCATCTGACCTGCACAGGGTTGGTGCTATAGAACAGCATTCTCCCTACAGATTTCTCATGTGTGACACCTGCACTGCAGGAAGACACGCTCTGAATGTCCCAGATGGAGAAGCTTCAGAAACAGATAAAGATCTGTTCACCTGCATTTTTCTTTTTGAGAATAATGATTCTCCTATCTCTATGAACAGTTGTTATATCCCTGACCCCACAAGTCTACACACAGAAAACGCTTTTGTAACAAAAATGAGACTTTTTTATACCACGCCATTTGTTAGCGGGGTTCACTGAAGCCACAGCAGCCTGAGGCTGAGGCATATTCAACACTAACAGACTGAGAAACCTCAGGGCAGGAAAGGCAGGGAAGTTGTTTGTTGTTTTGTTGGTATTTTTTTTTTTTAATGTTAGATGAGAAAGGCACAGATGAATGCTTAAAGGATTAAATATTAGAATTGACAAGACAGTAAATTTTTCTAGCAAGTACCCCTGTTGATAACTTATTTCAGCGAAGACACAGAAGCTGCTCTATATCTGTGTTTTCCGGGAAATACTTCACCAGGAGAAGATTTCTTCCCCCTCTTCCTGTCCAAAATTGTTAAACAAAGCGCTGCTGTAGTGGCAACAGAGCTGTTCCATCCCCCGGGAACACGTGAGAGACCTGCACCCCCACGTAGGTGAGCACTGAGCTCCAAGGAAGCAGAGCTGTGTTTCCATCCCACTTGGCATTGAGGGTTTTCTGTCTGGTTTGGCTGAGCCAAGGTGACTCCCATCCATGAAAGGCGGCCAGCAGCAAACTAACATGGCAATACTGCTCTGGAAAGCTGCTGCTGTCAAAAAGACTCATTTATGTGACACAACTGATGTGACACAAACATCCAGTGTGCTGTTCCCATCAGCGGAATCTCTCCTTCGATTCTCCCACCCACGGTCCAACATCCTGGTGCTGGTGCTCACTTGGAGGACGGTCTGTACATACCGATAAGCTCCTTGTTCCGGACATCTAAGGCCATGTTCCTTAAGGCAGTTGCCACAGATGACACCACTCTGTCGTTGTCCATCCTCAGCAGCTCCACGAGGATGGGCAGCCCCTTCTCCTTCCTCACGGCAGCGCGGATGTAGGCTGCGAACTGACACAGAACCTCAGTTACCCACAAATCCACCACAGCACCGTGACTGAAACAGCCTCGGGCTGGACTGGAATTCTCAAGCATGTTTGGGTCATTTCCAATAAAAGATGACATGTTCGATGTGTGCTTTTTTTACAATTATAAAGGGCTGGCTCTTTGCCATTGTTCACTCATTCCTCTTACAAAGAAAGAAAGTATCTGAATAGATGACAATTATTGAAAAGGGAGCAGGGGGTTTGGGTTTTGTTTGTTGTATTTTTTTTTTGTAATACCAATTTCATAGTGGTCAAACTGAAAAAGACTTAGCTGACTTGCTGCAAGCAAAGGAAGCAATTAATGTTGGCTGTGTTTTTTAATTTCTCCATGAAAAATAAATGACACCATAAAGTGTTCTCGTGTGCTGCTTTTGTAGCACATTGTATGCAATGGCCAAAACAGATGGAAATAAATAATGGAATATGGAAATAAGGTAGCTTTATTTGTCCTGGTCTTATTTCAACAGCACCTTCCCACCAGAATTCACAGCTAGAAGATGCCAGAAGATTGCTCTGATCTGATAGGCACTGGAAGAAGCTTTTTCTGTTTATTTAAAATAAAGGCCAGTTTCTATGTGGCTCTTGTTGTCCCTGATCTTTGCCAAGGCTTTTCACTGTGGAAACATGACTACAGCACATGAGCACTAATGCACAGACAAGATGGGAATGCTCAGATGCACACAAGAAAATGGCATGTCCATCCAAACACATTCCAAGGTCTTACTAGAAAAAACAGCTGGAGTACAATGAGAGGAGGAGGAGCAGGAATTCCCATACCTTCCAGTTGCCTGCAGAAAGGTTCTGGAGTGATCCTGCAGAGCCCTCCAGAGTGGCTGGGTTGGAGCTCTCTGCCAGGAGTGTCAGGTATGGCTTCACCACCGATGGGTGCCAGAGCATCTCCACTCCTTTAGGAGACTTGGAAAATCCTGGGATAGGGCCAACTCCATCCCACTGAGAAAGGAATGCAGATTTGTAACCAAACAAAACCTCTATATTTTCATTCAACGCAGGATAGTTTTCATTAAGCTACATCCTCCCCCATCATGAGCCAAACGCCATCTGAGGTACTTGCAGTACATGGAAAATACAAACCTGATCCTCCTGGGAAGTTTTTTTTTTCTTCTTCTTTTTTTTCCCCCAGCAGCTTGGCTCTGAGTCTTTGCTGGGTGACTCTTTTCCCAACAAGTCATCCAGTTCATTGATTCCCAGCAGCCGCGCCTGAGGTACCTCCAGTTCCAAGCGGTAGGAAAGGTTCCTCAAGGTGCACACACAGTTCTCCACTGTCTGAACCAAACCAGAAAGACACCATGTCACCAGTTCTTCCTCATGCAGAGACAAGCCAAACCAAACCAATTCAGTAGAGGAGAAGAGGCGCTGGGAGCACAAGCGCTAAACTCTAATGCTTGGCCTTGGGCTGTGTTTTGGCTGCTTCTCTGGGAAAATGCAATCTCTCTCAAATCTGACAATATTTATAAGAGTGATCTCTGCTATAGTGGCTTATTCTTTAGTATTCTGAAAATGAAAAGTGTAAGAGCTTATTGCTTATTACTGTTTTATAAAGAAACAGATACTGCAGCACTGCTGAAAACAAGAGGTGACCCTGTCTTATGCAGCTGAGTTTGGCTGTGCCTCAGTGACCTAGGGTTGGAAGCGATGCCAGTTGAGCTAAGGACACCACCATGCCCAGCTGAGCTATACAAAGCCCCAAGATCAGACACACAGGTTAGCACTAAAATATCTGTAGATGAGACATGCACACACCTTGCTGTCATAATCTGAGGTGTTCACACAGGTGTGGATCACATAGAGCAGTGAATCGACCAGTCCTTCGCAGGATCTCATCTGCTTTCGTGCCTCTTCCCCAGCAGAGCTCAGGTTCCTGAAGGTTGGAATGACAAAGGAACATGGTGTATGCAAGGACAGACAGATAATTATTTAATTGACAGTTTGCAGAAGGTTTTTATGCAGCTGATTGGTAATTGTTTAGCGACTCTTAGTGACTAACTTGGTAATTTTCATATTTTTCTATTAGGAAAAAAAGGGCAATTGGAAAAGCTGCCAACGTGATGGAACTCTGTAATTTATAGACTAAAACAATTCCTTTGTCTTTAAAATTACAATACAAGAAAGGCCTGCTGGATAACATGATTACTCTTTAAAAGGAAGTATTCTAGACAGGCAAATACCTCAGGCATCCTGTTGTATTGCGCAGAACGAGGGAAGTCTGAAATTTCATTTTATGATCGTCATCAAAGGAGGAGCTGTTCCATCCCGAGTGGGGCACTATCACAGTGTTTGTCAGCGTGGACAGAGCATCTCTAATGATTGTCATCTTCACGGCATCACATGAAGACAAGTTCCAGAGAACCCCTTAGAAGACATTTCCAGTGCAGTAAAGTCAGCAGAGACTTGGCAAACAAACATGAAGCAACACTGACAACTTAAAAGACATTACTTTAAATATGTGATGTGATTCTAGAGCAGGCAGAACGTGGAGAGCCAGCATCCAAAAAGGAGGAAAGCAATGTGAACAAGGTGAACAGTGGAGGAGGGCATGGCTTTGGTTTGGTTTGTTTTTCCAGTGATAAGGATGGCCTGCCCTGACATTCCT
>NW_008238361.1:309122-315308 GCF_000691975.1 Corvus brachyrhynchos
TGAAAGGGTCGGCCTGCCCTGACATTCCGGCTACCTCACACCATACTCATACCAGGGATATCAGGTACTGAGTAGCAGAGCTGAACATACAAGAAGGGATGTAAAAATCCTACATAAACTTTCTTCCTGGCAACAACAGCAACAAGTCCAGAGCATGTCCCATCCATCCATCCATCCATCCACCCACCAGCTGCAAGGAACTGCTATCCATCTTTTATCCTCGGGCAGAAATCCCTAGTCCCCTGCCCTGCAAAATCTCCATAAATGACACTGAGATACCGAAGTATGAAATCTGACATAAATTACCAGCAGAACTGTATATACAAGTAACACGCTGAACACAGCATTAAATCTTCTTTTTCATCATGAAACACAGCTTAAAGTTCATCTGAAGTCTCACCAGGTACTTGTTCAAAACACTTTCCTCACATACAATGTTTTACTGACTGCGCAGTTGCACAGCTGCACGCATGCAGCAAACCCAAGGGCAGGAACTCCTCGACAGCCCCACGACATCGCTGCTACAAACCCTCGGGTTTCCCTTGGACTGGACCTTGAACATCCATTTCCTCCGAAGTAAATTATGAGGGGACCAGACAGCAAATGTTAGAAGAGCTAACAAAAATGAAAGCTGGTGAGACAGAATAAGTTTTTTACACAGCCAACGAAAACAAAAAGAAAGACAGATCTTTACATGAGACACCTTTTCTTCTTCTCTTTAAGAAAATAATTAAGAGGCCCCATGGGGGGATACAGACATGAGGAGATTTATTGACTGACTTTATCCTGATTTCTATTTACAGGCAACTGAAGTTTTTCCCATGTCCCACAGGGGTCCTTAGAGCTCCTGATCTTGGGGTTCAGCTCACACAAAAGGCTAATGCATAAGTTTGGATGAAGCCTGTGGTTGCTGACTTGGCTGTTCCTGAATAATGCAACTTTCCCAAATGCAAAGAAGCATTTGGACAATGACCTCAACCACACACTTTAACTTCTGGCCAGCCCTGCAGAAGTCAGGCAGCTGGACCAGGTGACCCTTGTAGGTCCCTTCCTACTGAAATAGTCCATTCTATTCTGATCTGACAGGGATGTGCCTGTCTGTGGCACACACTTAAATCACTGATTCCCTGGATGTGACAACGGATTCGCTGAACCCCTCACAGCAGAACTTGTGACTAACTGGTGCAGAAGCTCTCCAGATGGGAATTTGTGACTATCCTGAAGGTTTTCCCCAGAGTGCTTCTGCTCTATCTAGATAATTTTTTGTGTTTGAATGCATTGATCAACATCATGGGTGAAGAATCCAGTTATTCCAGGGACTGCCCTAAACAGTCCCGTAACAGAGCTGTCTAAAGATTGGATGTAAAAGGCACTTCCATAGAAATGGCATCTGCAAGAATAGTCCTGTAAGAGTTTTCTGGATATGATTAAATGACAAAACTCCTCCCTAAAGAGGAAAGATCTACCAACAATAAATACTGCACCTGTTTAACTGCTCGAGTATTCCTGATACTTTTAGTACCATCACAGACCCATTTTAGAGCCATGTTAAAAGTATTATTTGTGATTCTTAACTCCAGCTCCTGTACAGCAAGACTTCAGTAACAAAAGGGACTTGATTACCTAAAAATGTGTGTCAAAAAGTGTCTTTTTCTGAAGTAGTCATCCTTGATTATAATTCAGATTAAATACCATACATATTTACATAGTTTGGATCCATCTTACGAATTCTGCAAGATCTTATTTAAAACTGTTGTCAAGAGAAGATAAAAAAAGCCCATAATAAAACAAATGTTCAGAATCAATACAGAAATACCTGTCCAAGACCTGCTTCATGTGCAGGGGACTCATTTAAGGGAAAAGCCACCCTACATGGAGCTTTAGTGCAACTACCTCAGCATTCACTTCTCCCAATAACTCCACACTCCGTGTTGTTTTAACTGATTGACGTAAGTGTCCAGAAAAATAACTTGCATTATAGCTCTCTGCTAGCTTCCCTTCCAAGCTTACCTGTCACCAGCTCTTTGACCTCGGCATCGACAGACTTCCTCAGCAGCCGCAGAAGGGCCGGTATCCCTCCCACATTCTTCATGGCTATTTTGTTCTCATCAGTGGACTTCCCATAAACGAGGTTCCTCAGCGCACCACAGGCATTCTTCTGAACCTCCAGGACTCTGTGATCCAGGAGATCCACCAGGTGCTTGATACCTCCTAGCCTACACACCTGGAAAGAGGAATGTCAGGACCATCAGCACCCTACTGATCTTGCCCACCTCACTCTAAAGATGTAAAAGGCTCTTGTTTTTATGAGAACAGTACTTTCCATCCTACTTGGACTGAAATTCCTGTGAACCTCCCCCCCCACCCCACTGCAATAGCTGAGGGTCATTTTGAGACACTTGCTGTGTTCAGAAGAAATTGTTATTGCATCAGTTTTGTTTCTGGGTTTAAAAGTAATTTCCCATACCCCAGAATATCTTTTTAGGGAATATTGGAAATAAGAGCTGATTATTACTGTGATCGTCACCAGAACATCAAAACCACTACCACCTTTTCATCTCTCGGGAACACTAAATTATGTTGGGTTATCTTCTTACAAAAGTTCCACCAACATTTTACTAACATAAATAAATTTTTTACTGAAAATAACATGTAACACACACATGATGCAAATGAAATGGCAAATTCCCTCAAATCAACAGCTCACAGCTGCTTTGCAAAAAGAGAAGCTCTTCAAATGCAAAGTTTCGAGAAATTTCAACAATAATCTGAATGTCCACTCAGATGTGTCCTGCCCCCACATCACAGTGACATAAACAGTGTCCTCCATGTTTCTCTAGGGCTGGCCTCCTTTCCTTTGCCTGACAGCTCACTCATTCCCTACGATGCGTTAAAACACCTTGATTAAAACCACTGAAAGCGCTCCAGAGCTCCTGGATGTTCTAGTCTCCAGTCATCAACAGGTTACACAAAGGCAGGCTCTGGCAAACCTACTTTACAGTTCTGCTGGATGACACAACTTCAAGGTAAAAGATTTCCATAAAATTTCCATGCAGCTCTTATGACAGGAAGAATCTGAGTGTGTGTGTAATTACACACTCCAGGTACTTCAATATTAGCTTCCATCTGGTATGCACAGGAACACAAGAGGGTCACAAATACTGTGTTATGATGAAAAAAATAGGAAGAGGCAAGAGGCCTAGTTTGCCTGCTACCATTGCCCTGGAAAAGAAGTGCAAGCAGTACCTACCTCTGTTTTCACTTTGTTATCCCCAAAGCAGAGGTGCTGCAGATAGGCAGCTGCGTTTGCCTGCACCGACGGGAACTGGTGCTGGAGCATGTGAATGACCTCAGGCAGCTCTGGATCTCGCCACGCAAACTCCCTTCATCAGACAACACATGGAGAGAAGGCATTACTCCCAAATGTATGGGAATTTACTATGTACAAGTACTGGAGCATCTTAAGGGCTTTCTGACAATTTCAGTTTTGTTCTGCAGTAAGAGGGCTAGAAGGAAAACCAGGTGTAATGGGATAACAGTGGGTCACATCACCTTTTAGTCTTCCAACTGGACAAGGATGCTATATCCAATGTGCTTCAGTTGGCTTATGGACCACACAACTACAAATAAACACTGAAGTTACACTGACTCAAACACTTCAGCCTACAAAAAAATCTCCCAAAAGTTAAATATATATGCAAAAGATACCCCCTCCACAGTGCTGCTCAGGGGCATCATTTCCACACAATTTTCTCTCAGTGCCTAATGTTCTCCCTAGGCAGAAGCCAATTATACCTCAACAAAACCTGCACACCCCAAAGTGTTATTGTCAGGATCAGACACAGGAAAGTTTGCTTGATTTGAGTTATTCAGGGATTGTAAATTTAAAATAATTAAATAAAATCTCCTTCATTAAACCACAACAATTTTGTGCAGACCAATCCTGGAAAAGTCATGAAACATGCCCAGTTTGCAGATTTAGAAACATAGTCATTAATATTTGCTGGGCTATCTGCCTTCTGTAAAGGAGGATTGGAGGGGGATAAAGTAGTATCTTAAGTTTTCCCAGACTCAAAAATCCAAGCAAACAAAAAACTGAAAAAACAAACCAAACCCAAAACCAACCCCAACAAACAAACACACCCCCCTCCCCCCCCACGCCCCTGTAAAACCTAACCAAAAACCAAAGTCAAAATAAACCAAAAAAAGAGCTAAGTATGTTCTAACATACTGTTCTAAGAACAGTAGCTGGGGAGCTGTTCCAAGACTAATGCTGGCCTGGCCAGTCAAGTCTCCCCAGGACTCACAGTCACATGAAGGGGAAGCTCAGTTCCGTGCCGGCTTTGAACTGCTCAACAACTCAGAGGTTTGTTTTTCCATACTAATGATAGGAAAACCCTAGGGAAAACTGCCTTTCTAGTAAAACTAGTCACTTTCACTCTCATTCCAGGGTGGTGCTTCCTAACAGCCCATTCCCAGGCTGTGTAACACGCTCCCCTGACTCCTGCCACAGCATGATACGCACATCAGAAACTGGAACAGATTAAATGTAAGGTAAAAACTATTCCACTGTGAGATTACAAGCTGAGAAGGTGCATCAGCAGTGATGACTGTGTCAGAGTTTCTTTAAAGTTCCTTGCTATGAATGTGAAGCATCCCTGCTGTAAGTAACTCCTCCTGCCACCATACCAGAGCAGGCGCCCTCCAAGCTTTACTACCTAGAGCTAAGCTTATCCTATTAACAGCATTTGGAAGAAAGTACCATTCAGTTTAATGAAATTAATTCAGTCTCTCCATATCTATTTTAAAAAGTTTAAATATATAAATTTCCTCTAATAAATAGAACAACAAAACCCATTAAAGCAGCATTTTCATTGCTGAGATGATAGGACAGGCCCAGACTAGAGTAACTGCCTGGTGCTACAAGCCTGCTGTAGACAGGACGAGGGGAATGCACCATGAGGCTCCTGATGCCTTAGGATTTTAGCTTTTATATTTTTCATATCCTGCAATGCTTTAGTGTGTAACTCTAAGACTCCATATAGCCTGTTAGCTACTGCTCTCCCATTCTGGTCAGACAAAACAAATCCTCTCTAGGCCTGAACTTCAAGGACACCTTACTGTCTCAGGCCCTGAAATACGTAAACAAAGTGGATTAAGGGGGAGCAAACTGAGGGTAAATGATTTCATTACCTGAAATTGTAATTGGAGGATTAACCACCAATATGCAAATTGACCAAACTTATAAAAGTATGGAAACCCATGATCCAGTGGCCCATTTTGGGTGTAGCCCTAGGGCTGTGACTGCCCAAAGTGTACCTTGAAGGCCCTTCAATAAATATACCCGCCTTTATTCTCTTAGTTTTGTCTAGCCTCTGTTTTTAGGTAGCCCCGTCAAGGCATCACTCCAGTCTCACCATCTCTGCTCAAGGTCTCCTTGGTGCCCAACATGTCCCTAGGACAGCTTTTGAGGCATGGCTGAGCCGAGCTCCTCCAGGATGAGTTGGTTCCTCAGTGAACCAGCAATCTGAAGAGGGACTGGAATTCCTACCAATTCCAAATCCACACTGGACATACTCATAAATCCCTCCAAGCTGTGCACAGCCTGGGCTTTGATACTCCCAGGTTAAATACAAGGTTTTAGTGCACAGTGTCTATGTGACAATGATGGTACTACGTTTGTCAAAGGCCCACTGTGTACAGACATTTACAAAATCAAACCAGTAATTACTGCAAAAATATGTGTTCACTTTCAAAATTGCAAATTTATAAATAGTTTTAACATTTTGTTTTGAAATTTAAGCAGGCTGTTCATAAAAAATTCATTCAAATAAATTAGGTGTGTACTTTTGAATTTTCAAGCCCCAATTCCCATTCCTATAAAGAGAAATCTCACTACAATGTTACAGGTTACTAAAATATATTTGCAATAATCCAGTCAAATCTCATCAAAGTTGTGTTTCCTGTAATAACTTCTCCAGAGAAACAAACATGAAAGAAAAATGTAATAATAAGATGCATAACAGCTACTTTTTCTTACTGCAAGAAGCAGCCTGTGTTTAATCTTTTGGCAATAAAGGTAGAGATCTTAATATTTAAACGAGTCATGACTGATTAAGCCACGGAAGATGGGACCACTTGCCACAGGTGTGCAAGGAACACAGTGAGCCCTGGCGGCAGCCACGG
>NW_008238361.1:315411-320165 GCF_000691975.1 Corvus brachyrhynchos
CGCCGGGGGCAGCCCGTAGTTGTTTCTTTGGTATGTGAGGGTGCTACGCTGGCTGGAGGATCGCTGCAGGTTACCCATGCCTAGGATAAAACAGTGTCAAAACCAACCAGGTAACAAGTGCCTGCTGAAGAGAAGGGGTGACACCTACTTAACAGTGCAAGCAAAAAAAACATCAGTCTTGAAAATGCGTACTGTGCTCAGTGTTGGAAGCTGATGCCAGATTTCAGGGAGCAATTCCTCAGTGTCCCATGGAAGATGGAGAGGTTAGTTGCAGAATGAAAGGTTTTGTGGGATCAGACTTGTGCCTCAGCTTCCCTCAACAAGTATTTAAAGTAGGAAAAGCATCCCATGCCAACAAGCAGAAATCTGGGTGCAAAGTGTTTTCTAAGTTCATAATATCAATTCACCTATTGTACCAAAAAGGAAAAGAAAGTAAACAAAAATTCATATTGTTTATATGATATTTTGCTTTTCCTAACTACGTGTACATTTTCCCTAACAAAAGGTAATATGTGGATCACTGCAAAAATGAAGCTGAGTGGTTCAGGAACAAGAACATGCATCTTCCTGTCTGAACAGAGCTCTTGTGGTGGCTCTTGTTCTTCCAAGGTAAGTGGCATTAAGTAGACAAGTAAACAAAGAATTCCAGTTTCCAGTTATATTTCTTCATTGGCACATTCTGACAAACTCCATTTATTCTAGGTTGTAGAAGGCAGGAGAATTGCAAAAACTGGTGCCTCCTTCAGCACTCTGTTCTCTTGGTATTGCAGTTACATTAGCAAACATTAAAAAGACATTTTCAAGTGTGTGAAAACATGACATAGGAATCGGACAGTTCTCTATAAATACTTCTAGAGAGGTTACTTAACTAAATCACTCTTAATATCTTAAGAGTTTTTGGAAACAACTATACAAATTATTAATCAACCTTAAAGAACAAACTGCATTGCAACATGCATTACATTTCTCTCTACAGAAAGTAAATCCTAATACTAAACTAATGCCTATGCTCTTCACAATACATGAGTAGCACTTCTGTGAGATACTAGGGGAATATTTTGGTTCCAATAGATAATCCTCAGCTGTAGTCTTTACCATTATGCTTTGCTGAGAAGTTGGGTAAAACAGTATTTCTACTGTGAAAGATGCAGTAGGTAATTTTAGTGGAAAGCTCTTGTTTTACTATATTGATGAATAAAAAAAACCATGAACCAACTCAATTCATAAGAGAGTGATACACAAAGAATGCAAGAGAGAAAGCAATAAATTCTGTGTGTCATTAAATACACGTATCTGGGATGTACCTGCGTGTGTGCTATCAAACAGAAAACACTGTGACCCCAGGCTGACAGTGATATATAGCCCCAAGCATTCCCTGCAAACATCAAAAGAACCTTTTAATTCCTACAGGTTATTTTAAGTCCTTCAAACCTAGCTTCTGTCTCCATTAATTGATACCCTCTAGTTCTTCCTTCTGTACTGGCATTCCATGTCTCCCCTGTCACGCCCCGTGCCCCAGAACAGCCGGCTCGGACAGAGCCCGGGGCCGTCACCCACCGGAGCCGGTGCGGAACAGGGCGGCCTGGGAGCCGTGGTGCAGCTCGACGGTGCCGTGGTTGGGGCTGCGGTACACGGGGCTGTAGAACGTCCTGCCCTCGTAGATGGGGGTGATGTGCATGTCTGGGGACACCGCCGAGCGCAGCTCCTGCCCCAGCTGGCTGTGCTGGCTCCCCCCCCAACTCCTCAGGCCTGCAACCAAGCACAGGGAAATGTCTACGTGGCCCATCTTCAGCAAAGCAACAGAGCTGTCAGGATTGAATCTTTCTTCCCTTAGACAAGAAAAGGTGTTGGTTAAATCTACAGTTACAAAGACTTACTCATTACATTTTTTCCATTATTAAATGGCCCATACTGAAAGGCTCACTGACAAAGCAGCATTTCCTTGACCAAAAGTTTTGTCCGTACACTGACAACTTGAAGTTTTCTGACTTAATTTTTTTTGTCGTTTGCAGTCTAAACCACAGAGAATAAAAGCTGAATCAGCATGTGCAGTGCACAGATTCAGCAATGACAGGGTAAGTATGGACCTGACAGAAATCCCATAGTGACAGAGGGCACAGACTAAAGCTGGTTGTAATACTGAAACTGAAACAGTCCATAGTAGTAAGAGCAAACATCTGCTTGATAGTGGCAGCAGAAAAGTAAGCACATGGAGAAAAATCTTTATAAAGGTTTAAATAGCCCATGGTCTGCATATAAATAGCAATGCTGCAGTTGGATGAGATTTTTTCACCTTGCTATATATTAATATTTCATATAAAATGTATACAACTTTGTCGACTTTGGCATTACCACCGCAGGCACTAAAGCTTTGGCAGTTTTCAAAGCAACAGAACATGTGAAGTTAGCTATACAAGGATGATGAAATGATGGAGATTACAGAACAAGTTCAAAAGTACAATGGAGTAGTGATGTTTAACCAAATGTATCCTACATCTGAGTATTTCCCCCCTCAAAATCCCAGACCTGCTCTGCCACAGTGTCTGCAAGGGAACCTTTGGGCCATCGCTAAGAAAACACATCTACAGGTGGTGAGAACAGAAGGACTTGAACAGGCAAAGAGGGCAGCAGGGCCCACAGCTCCAGGTGACAATGCCATCTCCTGGGAAGACAGTCATCTCCAACATTACTGTTCTCCCAGAACATGCAGCCCATGGACATGGAGACTGTAAGCACAGAAGAGTAGCTGATCATATATCCACTCTCTCCTCTTGCTTACACAGCAGGGACTAGCTCTGGATTATACTGAAGGCTGCCACAGTACCCTAAACCTTTCCCACATCCAAACTTTCCTCTTAGAAAACTGATCATACACAAATTTGAGTTTCAGATTTCAGCTGCTTCCTCTAAAGACACATGAAAATTAATTTATATTAGAATATGTAAGAGCTTTTTTAACAATACTGAGGAATTCTTACTTAATTTGTAACATCAAGCACAGGGAAGTTATAGCACTTCAACTTTCCTGGAAAGGTTACAGTTCAGCTAGCTATAAAATAAGATGCTCTCTCAGCTTGGACTACCATGTCGTTAATGTCTTCTTTCACTCTAAAAGCATTAACTTTAAAGTGTCTGTTTCTGAATCACTGATTCACTATCTCAATAACTATTTTTTCTCAAGATACATCAGTTCACCTGTTTAGATAAGATGATATCTCCAAGCAGTGCTAAAGTACCTGACTAATATTTTAAGAGGGCAAGACTGCTGTTTTACCACAAATGGCCTGTACACATTTACACTTCTGAACAGCCTTTCCCATCAAACTCATTCCCAATCCCTTATCAAACTGGCACATTATTAAGTCTTGCAAAGAGAGGTGAGGGAGAAGACACATTATACCTTTTGCTGAGGGATGAGAGCATTTTGGAGTTTCCTGCACTATAACAGTTCAAAAGAAAAACCAGAAGTTGCCATCTGTTCTGAAGGGCACATGGTCTAATTGGAAAATCACCTTGTCTGTGCTCATTCAGATGAAGGTCAGAACAAAATCAGTAACACACAAAACTTAAAATGTAAAGTAACTGCATGTTAACAAGAAGTCCCTCTCAGATTAATAGATTCTACCTTTTAGAACTCTATTTTAAGCTAGTATTAAAATGGTTACCCTATATTTAATTTGAAGGATGAGATAGTCTAGAAATACTAGTGGAAAAAAACCCCCTATTATTCAGCAGTAGTAAGTTTATATTTTAAGAAAGAACTAGACATAAAATTAGTTCCAGGCTAGTATGTTTTACTTTATGTTTAGCCTGCACACATATTTAAATGTACTTTTACCTTTGAAAATGTTGACATGACTCTGTAAGACTTAGAATTTCAGTTAGCAACTTAAATCATAGGATTTAATTCAATGCATAGCCACCAATTAGTAATCATAGAGAAAGCCAGTATTCACCAGGAACTTGTGATTGATACAGAGTGTTTGACATCAGTATTTACAACTGACCTGACACATCCACCCCAATTATGTCTCAGCACTACAGCGTTTCATCCACAACACCACGACTGCATTCTGGGTTTTCTACAGCTGTGGTTTGTGCTGCATTTTATCCATGTCTGTGCCCATTACTCACCTGTGAGGCTATCTGGCCGCGGGGGGACCATCCTCTCATAGATATCATACTGCTGTCCATACTGTTCCATGTCATGAATTGTCCTCTGCAGCGTCGTTCCCAAGTGCTGTGGAACTGCCGTCATGCCAGAACGCTTCGGGGAAGAGGATCCCAGCTGAGTTTGGGATGGAGATCCCACTCTGGTTTGCACATCAGTAAGGGCAAGAGGAGAGCCAACTCTGCCTGCTGTCTGGTACTGGGCAGTGCCGCTGCTGGGGTTTGCCTGCCGGGAGGTGAGCGAGCCGACGCGCCGCACGGCCGAGGGGGAGGCAGGTCGGTGCCCAGCGTACGGGGACCCCGCACGCTGCACGGGCAGGGTGGTGGATGAGTATGCGTGGGAAGCCAGGGATCTCTGCTCAGCAACGCTGGGAGAACCATACCCGCTGCCCAGAGATGTCCGCAGCGACCCCCGCGACGGGGAGACGCCGGTGCTGACCACGTAGGAGGGAGACTGTGCTCTGGATGGCACCGAACTGACCCGTCTCATGACTCGGTTGGTAGCAGTATTTCCTGAAGGCTGTTGAAAATCAAAAACATTTATGAGTTTTATCATTAAGGTCACACAGTGGATATTGTTCTCT
>NW_008238361.1:320316-327103 GCF_000691975.1 Corvus brachyrhynchos
CAGCTGGAGTGTAGCTTTTACCCTAAACCTAATTCCTTCAAGTTTCTCTGTAACTTTTTTTTAATCAGTGCTTCTCAGTATATAAAATGACAATTTAACATTAAAAAACGACCTGTTTCTCATTCTCATTTGGCTTGCTATGTTAATCTGCACCTATGCTTTCCTTCCTTACTACTCAACCACTCTGGAAATTCAGGAACAGTAACACAAAGAGTTCTGGTATAATCTAGAAATGTTCTGACAATTACAGTCTTACTATCATTCCATTTACCAAAAAAGGAGGGAAAAGCTAGAAACCATAGAATGTACGGGAACAATACCAGCATCTTCCTTTAACAACTATGCTTACATACAGGCTAACTTCTCAGAAGTTTTCCCCCATTTCCCAATGAATTTTGACTGATACTTTCTTGATATGACAATAGCAGTGTACTGTGAAGTCAGGAGTGCTACTTCACTTCAACTCCTGTGAATGACCCAGATCACACGTGCGCTGATGCCAGCAAACGAGTCTCTGCTGCAAGCCATTCCGGCTTTTTAACCAGTGAAAGGGTTAAACAAAACCTGTAACTTTGTAACATTAACTCCAGCCCATACAAAGGGGAGCCCAGCTATACAGCTGCTGTCTCTAAACCCCGTTGGAGCCCGTGCACAGCCAGAGGTGCAGGGCACTGAGCAGAGTACCTGGACTGACGTCTGCCCTTCAGCGCGTGAGCTCCTCACCACATGGTTGTTGGCAGGTCCACCAAGGGAATGCTGCTGTCTGATCTCTGACTTGTTCAAGTTTTGGCTGTTATGGAAACTGCTTATTTCCTGGTAACCACTGTCAGAATAAGAATTCATTTGTGTTGAACTTCTTGAGTTACCTACAGACCCTGTAGATATGAAGCCAGCATAAGAATAAAATCATCAAACAAATTCACAAATTATTATATAACTTTGTTATTTGATGCATTCATAACTGCATTATGTTTTCATACTGTCAATACAGAAATATAGTCTAATATTTAAAATGCACACAACAGACCCTCACTTTCATGGAGAGATGTCTGCTCTGGTGAGTAGAGAGTCCCTTGCTCTGCTTCTGTCCTAGTATCATAGGCATTGGTGTGAACACCCTCTGACACCTGGGGTTTGCTTACACTGCTGGGCGGAGGATCTGAAAGAACAAATTATTTAGATAAATCCAGTGTTTTGTATGCAAGTTTCCTGCAAACTCAATAATCATTATTTTCTCATACATACTAATGAAGGACTTACACCAAACAGAATCAGCTTACTGGCAGACAGGTATCATCTCCCAAACACAATGAAGAGAATATTAATACAAATCTCTGAGAACTTTGTCTCCTGAAAGTTTTGATGTAATTCTACAATTCTAATTTTTCAAATATATGTTCCAACCTATTTTAATGAAAAATTAATTGATTACCTAGTATACTCTGAAGAATAGAAACACTGTGCAACTGTGCAGCAGTGCCCAGTGGACAGCTATCCTTGTCTTAAGGGCCTGTAATCAACACCTCCAGATAGAAAAGGCTGTGCTGAATTTCATCCCTATTTGTGTACTATGAACACCAGATGCAGCAAATTTCTATACTTTTTTTTTTTACTTAGTAAACTACTATCTAAATATGTGCCTCTTAAGCTAACTTTGGTTCCAAGAATGTCAGCTGAATTGTACAGACAAATGACAGTGTTGTAAAGAAAGGCAAAGGAGGCACAGCAATGCTCTTATGAAGAAAGGAAAAACCTAAACAATCTGGGAAGAAAAGGACAAAGATGAAGATACTGAATCAACATTATTTTAACAGAAATATTAAGCATTCAATTATCATGTATGCAGGCAGCAGAGATGCAGTACAGAACCACAGAACAGTTTAGGTCAGAAAAGCCCTCTGAGACCATCGAGTCCAACTGTTCCCCCAGTACAAGGCCACCACTTGTCCCTAAAGTGCCATACCCACATGGCTTTAAAATCCCTCCAGGGATGGGCACTCCATCCCAGTCCTGGGCAGCCCTTTCCATGAAGAATTTTCCCTAATATCCAAGCTAAACCTCCCTGAGGAAGCAGAGTAGGCAGTGGAGGTTATGTTTAAAGATACCACCTGAAACATAAATTCTTGCTGCAGTAATCCATGAATGAGCCTGGAGTGAACCCAAAGGGAACATGCCAAGGACCACCAGCCCAGTCCCAAGGACTGCTCAGTGCCAGGAGCTGTGGGCTCTGGGCAGTGATGCCTGCTGCACAGAAATACTCTGGCTTTTACTAGTGGCTGGACACAAAATGCTGGTGTCTCACTATCTGCATAATGAGCCATAATGGAACATTCATACTAAAAATGTTACTCAGCAATTGCTATTTTGAAGAACACTCGAACACTAGTCAAATTAAAAAAAAAAAAAAAAAAAAAAAAAAAAAAAAAAAAAAAATCAATAAATCTTAGAAATCCCAGGAAGTCAGCAGTTATTTATCAGTAGTACACCCATAGGTCAAAACTAGCTTGTAAAATTTGACGCTAGTTAATTTACTAGAATAGGAGTATCATGACCAAATTTAATTAAGATTTAATAAGAAGTATTACTACACTTCCATTAGTTTAATTGTCAGTATGCCTAGAAATGATCCAGAGAATCAACACTGCAAGAACTCACTTCACAGCCTGTTACACCAGCTCAACACCAGATGGTAACAGCCACCAGTGGATGTTCCATGTTCTTCGGAATAAAGCACTTGGAGGACTTGGACTTTTACATTAGGATTACATCCAACTTCAATACCTTAATCTTCAGTCATTTTGTTTATCTAATACAAGGCCCTATTATCTCAGTTACTGGATATTACATGATATTAAATCAATGTCAAACTGACAATCAGTTTGGGAAGAGACACACAGGAAGAATAAGGTCCAATTGTGCTGTTCAGTGCAGATGTTCCCAGGACAGAGCTTTGAGTCCAACCCCGCTCCCATCACACACTGCCCACCATGCCAAAGCCTTCATAGGGCTAAAAAATAAAGACTGTTTAGGCTGTTTAACAAAGGCAAGAATGCAGAATAAAATGAATTGTTGTCTTTCTATCTGACTCCACTACCATGAAACAGGAGGAATGCCCTGAATAAAACAATAGCCTTCTTATAAATGGCTGATCTAATATTCTATTTATAAGCATCTGCAAAACAACATCACTTTACACTTCTGTGAAAAATTCTGTATAGTTCTACTGATGCAGAATGCAATTATAGCTACAGTCACATCTTATCGTCCACTGATGCTTTTGACGTAAACCACTACCTACAGTCATAAAAAAGGTGATTTAAGGCAGTGTTTTTATCCATCTTTAACTCCAGCATTTTCAGATTACAATTCATAAAGCAGCATCTAGTAACACTTGTACAAAACAAAGATCCACGGTGAACTGGGGAATAAAACCCACAATCATGCCACAATCACAACATAACTGTAAACAGGAAAGGAGATGTAGATTGGGAAATTATAAGCAAGAAATAGGTTTTTTTTCCAACATGCCCACTTCTGAGCAATTACTGCAGGAAAGACTACTTTGAATACAGAGATGTGAGAAATACACATCTAGGTTTGCATTAACACATACAGCATTGAAACAGAAGTAGAATTTTTGCCATATGTCAAGTGACTTCTTAGCAGAGATGTGCACAGGAGAGTTCTAAATAAAAACACACAAATGTGAGGAGAGAATTAAAGGATAAAACAAAAACATGAGCTGGATGAAAGAAAGAAGGAAAGAAAGAGAAAGAAAGAAACGAAAAGGAAGAAACTAATGGAAGGTTAAGGAGAAAAGCGAGTAAGTTACAGGAAAATCAGAAAAGGAAATAAAGCAATGGAATGCAATTGGCCGAAATAAATAAGTAAAACAACAGCTGAGAGCTCTCAGAAGGAATCTGTACCAGTTGTGAAATGTCATTGGGACATTATAGAACAAGGGGAAGCAATGTGATTTAAAAACTGCCAACAAACAAAACCCACAAAACCAACATTCACATTGAAAAAATATGTAAGACTGGTTTCTCAATTACTTGAAAAAACAAATTTGACTTCTGTTTAAAACCACTGTTGAAAGAATACCTGGAAAGCATGACCATGACTAGCAAAAGTTAAATGGCAGGACAAGTAGGCTGTTGAGAACATTAGCTTTAAAAGAGAGGAAAAAAGCTAACGTGTGCCTCACCTCAGCTGCAGCAACAGAAACCATGAAAATACAATTATGCACAAGTTTAAGAGCTTAATCTCCAAATAAAACAAAAACTGGGAATGGGATATAAAATAATCCCAATTATAGTAATTATGAATATGCTTGATTGAACAAGGAGCAGCAGGTAGGGTCCCTGTGCAGCAGCCAGCACAGCTCCGAGGACAGACAGCACCCTGTATGTACGAGTGGGACAGGAACGCTCTGCAGAACGGGGTTCATGCAGCTCTCACCCTACAATGCCAACTGCATTGGGATTGCAGTGGGCCACTTTTGGCCAGCATGACAAGAGCACCCAGTCATCCAGCACAACAAGTGACTTGCAGGAGCCATTGTCTGTGCCTGTCCCACGGTGGCTCCTGCACGTGCCCCCATCACTCCAGAGCCCACGGAGTCCAGAGCGCGACTCCGCAATGTTAAACACCGTAACTGATGCGCTCAACCTCTCAGAGCTCCATGCTCTGACCTGGCAGGGGCAGGACGGATTATTCCAACAGACCAGGGAATGAATGCCACCTTGAAGAAATAGTCCTACCCTTTCCCCCAATATAGTTAGGAGCAGATGTAGCAGTACAAGAAAAATGTTTCTTTTGGAAAGAAAGTTCATACTATCCTGAGATACAAAAGCAGAAAAAGCACTCTCAGAAAAACCTTCACTTATTGGAGATCTTCTCAGTTAAGTAAGAACATCAGTAAAAAGAAAAAAAAGTCCAGTTTTCAGGCTTAAAACATGCAGTATTTTTTCATGATCCTTACCTGCCAGGGGGAAGACTCACAAGTAAATTTTAATTAATTGCAAAGAAGACCCAATACATGACAAGCCTTGTGTTACAGTCACAGCTCACACAGAAATGCAAAGGCACATAAAGATACAAGAAAAGTACTTGCAAGTACTTGTAAGCTCAAGCACCTTTTACAGTAACACAGGAACACACGTGTCCCATGTGTGACAAAGAAGACATTAATGTCATACTTTAACAAAGATACTTGGAAAAGATATGTAGCATTACTGCTAAATGTTTCATTTCTGACAAAACAAGCAATGAATGCCAAGAATATAAATCTACTTGGGCTTAAAGCAAATTGTACATAAAAGATAATACCTGAGGATCTCCAAGGAAATGACTTCTCAGTAGAGCTGCAGAAAGAAAAAAAAATTATCACACAAATGAACCATGTGGTTAGTTTGGGCTTTTTATTGTATTTTTAATTAATCATAGAAAACTGTACAAACCCCCCCCCCAGCAGAAAAAATGTCAATAGTCCATGTCGATACCACTCTGCAGTGCTTTACACCGGACAACCAAACCATTGGTTATCAAGTTCAATTTTCTATTAGTCAGTGGGAATTATTTACTGTAACTTACTGTACGTCACAGCACCAAGCAGCATAACCTGTCTGCAACAGGACAGGTGAGAGCATGACTTATGACACACAATTCCTGTTTAAGGTGCCATGATGTCGGTAACAGCCCACACCAGTGTGTGCCACCAGCAGCACAGCACAACCAGCATACACAGCCCACAGACATCTGTGTACCACCAGCACCAAACATTCTGTTCAGACAGGAGCAGTCACTGCTCGGGGCAGGGTCCAGCAAAGGAGGTTTGGGGATCACCACTCTAGAGCATCTGGCTTCTACATGTAAAGCAGTTCAAAAATCATAGGTCTGTTTCTGTTCATTTTTTTCACTGTTTCTTCAGTTTCCAGTTTTCCAGAGAGAATTCCGGTCCTTCATACAGAACAAGTCAAACCACCTGACACACAGCTACAATTCTGAGAGTGAGGAGCAGACAGATGTCACACTGTCCAGGTTAGAGAGATGCCTTCAGAGCCAACTACTGCACAGACCAAGCAGGTGTCTGGTATCAGTACAAAATCCAACCTTCTCCTGCATTTTTCCAATAATGACTTTTTATCAAACTATCTTTACCCTTTTGTCCTTCCACCGAGCATGTGCTTTCCCATGCTGACAGTAGTATTGATGCACGACCACCTCTGCAGACAAATGCAGAATTCATCCATGTGTTATATTCTAAATATTTTTATGGGAAAATGTATTTCCTTACTCTAAATATAAAATATCAAACTTTGAATAATATGTTGTTTTTTGCAGTGATTATAAGCTATTTTCTAAACTAAAAGCTCTTTAAAGGAAAAACAGGCAAGTCCATCAGATTTTATTGTGCCTAAATATCAGCATGAGACTATGATTTTGGGTAAGATGTAGCAATTTCTAAATGATTTTTTTATTTTACTTCTTTCTACCACAGCTACTAATTACAGAAAACTAGCTCAGCAACTGAACAGCACAAGATACTTGGTTCCTAAAATGAAGTCAACCATTTAGGAACCTTTTTGGAAACAAAATATTTGTATAAGAGTGCTAAAGACACATGCTAGCACAAACTGAACTAGAATTACAATGAGACTTCAGGAAAAAGGAGAATTCTAATGTAGGCTTCAAGTGTCTTAAAGTCAACCTCTGGCCACAGAATTCTCACGCTACCTAAATACCAAGTTTTCCACTCTTGCCCTTTACTCTGTTCCTCAGAATT
>NW_008238361.1:327257-331472 GCF_000691975.1 Corvus brachyrhynchos
CCTACACCGAGGCAACATGGCTCAGCGTTTCTGGCAATGGTAACACACACACTGAATACACACAAATACTTTATTGTCACACACACAAGACTGTTACCTGGAGCACGTCCCTGCCCAACATACCTTATTACTTGAACTTCCTTTACAGGTACGGAATGTAGGAATGAAAAAGGCTGCTCTGACCGTGGGTCACATGAAGAAAGCTGCTTCGTCAATACTTCAACTGGTCAAGCATTTACCTTGACTCTTATTAAATGATTTTGGAACAGGTCCAGCATACATCACCTACTGATATCATCACCTGATTTTGTCACCTAGCAGGTGCAATGTTTTGAAGACAGCAAATCTTTCAGCTTTGAGCAGTAAGTCCAGCGCATTTCATTCCACTGTTTAAAAGCCACTGTGGGGACATACTGCAATGCCCATGCTGAGCTGCTGCTGGAATTAACTGCAATGCTGTCTCTTCCAGACAGTAGCAAGTAAGATATCCAAAGAGTGCCCACGTGGTGAGCTGCCCTTCGGAAAATGCTACATTTTAGCCCACTACTATCCTTGAAAAAGAATTAGGTTAGTAGAGTAGACACGCAGAGGTACTCCTCTATCAGAAATATCATAACAGCTTGGTATGATGTACAGTTTCAATTAGAGAAGATAGAGACAAATATGACAGTAACACAAATATTTGGTAACTGGAGATGGAGCATGCATACAAACTGTGCTGAAATCCATCTATGCTTTTTTTTTTTTTTTTTTTTTTTGACCCTTTTGATTTTTTTCCTCACTTGCATTTTTAAGGATTTGGATTGGGTTTTTTTGGTTTGAGGTTTTGATTAATTTGATTTTTTTGTTGTTTGGTAGTTTTTTTAGTTTTGCCCCTTTCTTAATTTCACACCTTTTCTTTGCCATTTCACTCCTTTAGTTCAAAGTTATCTTAGACACAAAATTGAAGCACCTGCCAATCTGGAAAAAATAAAAATCTGATAAATGGAAAAGGTTTAGCATTAAGTCATTTAGAGACAGAACACACTAAGGACCACCAGCACTACTTTACATTTTCATGTGGCAGCTCTCAAACAAACACTTTCCAGCTTTGGATTTCCAGGTTAGAGCAGGGGCCAGCATCCCTCTCACTAACGTGGCTGTGCCACTCTGCTAAGGTAGAAGAGGCTGGTGGAGGCCCCAGCCAGGTCCCATCCAGCACCTGTGCACAGGACAGCAAGGCTTCAGGAATAACACTGGCATTTAGGGAAATTGCAGACTTCTGATTTTGTTAAGCAGTTTGCTATTTTTTTAAAAATGACGTAAACACAATTATAGTTCCTTGACTGGACAGGTCAACCCCCAGTGCATCTTTCACAGGTTTTGCATGACATGAAACAGTTTAAACCTACTATCTTTGCAAGTACTCCATAAGGTGAAAAGTATTTCTGGCTTAAACAGCACCACTTGAGAGAAAAGCAGTGATTTCCATCGCCTACCTTCCTGCTTGGCTATACTGCTGTTGTCATCAAAAAAAGACAACAGATGAAAAAAATTAAGTATTATTTATTAAATATTTGTAAAATGGTGAAAAGCTGTAAAAAGCTAAAAATATAATTCTGTTTAAAATGTATGTACTTCACACATATTCCTGTAGTATTTCAGTTCACTACTTGGCTATGCCTCCATCATTGGAATACATCTGTGCTGTGAGGCAGGAGCAGCAACGGGCTGTTCCCAGCAATCCGGGTGTGTTGCTCAGGCAGAGCTGCCAGCGAGACTCAAGCACCCCTACAGACTGAATGTGTTGTTTTACTTGTCCTTTAGCTTCCATTTTAAATATCTACATCAACAACACATTTACAACTATATGCAGGGTATAAAACTTTGTGTAACTTTAAATTCTTAGTACAGGGGGATTTCTCTAATAAAATGCCATATACTAAACTCCATAAACTTGTATTAAACCTCACAAGCAACTGGAAACCAGGAAAATCAGTATTTTGCTTTTCTTGTTGAGACAGATAAGTAGACATTTTCACAAGTATTTTAAGTAAATGTGGTAATTTTCAGTCTTCAACTTTTCTAACAGCTATCTTCTTGAATTCACCAATACAGCTGATTCTTCTACCCACTCTGCCAGACCCTGTGCCAGGAACCTAAGCAATCCTATGTTCCCCCCCAACAAATTAACCAGCACTGCCACCAAAAACAGGTAGTCCTGGGACTCACTGGTGCTTTCCAGGTGACCCTGGAAAGCACTAATTCTCTAGGTGTGAATTCAGAAAGTGTCTGGAATACTACACCTGGACATAGTCAGTCATACTGATGGATGCTACTTCATTTTGCAACCCAGTGCCAAGGAACAACTGAGACTCCCAAGCCAGCCTGACCAGCTGGGCATGGGAACACAGCACTGGGGGCAGCAGAACACCCTTGGCAACCCCAGCCTCATGCACAGCCAGAGCTGAGAGTGCACCGGCACTGAAAACACATGTAACAACAGACAGTGTTTCAGAAAAGCTGAATGAAATTGGATAGTTAATTTAGAAAAATTTAGGAAAAAAAAACAACTGGATTACTGTATTTAACTAGCACTGTTACTTTGATTCAAATACGTGTAAGTCTATTGTATGTCTCCTGGGATGAATCTAAAAAGGTAAAATTCAACATGTTTAAAGAGAAATTAAAGCTTTACATACACTCCATTGAAAATGTAATCATTAGAGAGGCCTCTTGAAACTGTCCCATAACTCTTTCCAGCAAATCTGCATTTTTTTAATTTGTCAGATATTAATAGAGGTGAGCAGCTATCAGTGAAAATATATGTATAGAGGACATAAGCACCACTAAAAAGCCTTTAATTTATGGGACAAATGAAAGTAAAGTCATCAGGACCTGTACCTTGTGCTGGCGATACTTGGTGACTCTGCTCCAAGCCTACATCTCTCTAGCTGATTAGCCACAATTTGCCTTTCCACTTCCAGTTCTCTGGTAAGTCTTTGAAATTGAAGCTCCTGAAATTCCAAAATAAAAAGAAAAGCATTCTTGATGTTAAAAAATGGGTGTGGATTAACTCTGAAACAATCACTGATTCATCACAGTTGTGTTTTGACTCTTCCTTAGGGGAATAAACTAGAAAAGTGGAAATTTAATGGTTCTTTAAATCAGTGATTCATGCAAATATTGATTTATCACCTGTTACAGAAAGAAAACATGTTTAAGCACTCTTGGGTTTTATTCCTCCTGCAATTAAAATTTTTGTGTCTTCTTATGTTACCACAGTCCAACAAAATCAGTGCCTATAAAGTCAGTCTTCAATTTCATCTATAAACAAGGAAACCGGAAAATATCGTATCCTAACCTTTCCAATCACAAACCTTCAAATCCTAAGGTATCCTACATTCTGACTGTAGCTGGAAACCTTAAGATTTATAACTTCAAACTGGCTGAGTGTTGAGATGTACTATTTCACCTTTTCTGAGTTCAGCTTTTTTTGTATTTCTTGGTCAAGGGTACCAAACTTCTTCAGCCTTTGTAACAGGCTTTTGGAACGAAATGCTGCAAGGAAGATGTGGGAAATACCAGTGCTGCACAGGATGGGTGTTACTGAAATCTGGACCATTTTCTATAGCACTCTGAAATCCAGACTATGTCACATCAAAGGATATTGAGGGTGTTTTTCTCCTCAGTTAGCTTTTATTGACCAGAGAAAAGGGTTCTGTTGCGCAATTGCATTATTTTTCAAACTGATACTGTAAACCCTCTGAAGCTTAGGTAAACCATACAAAAATAGATGGCCACCAATATTTAGCAATCGGATGAAGCACAAAGCAAGTCTTATATACAAGTCAAGTGTAACACAGCGCACTCCTTTGACTTGAAAGCTCAAATTACTGATGAGGTTTCTCCCATGTGAGTGAGGTTTCTCCCGTGTGTGACTCATGTAATGGTATTGCCCAGCAGCTGCATGTGAGCCAGGGATAACAGCTCCTGCAAACTGCTCCTTCACACCCTACATCACATGGAATGGGGCTGAACCACTTCCCTTTCATGAACCACTCTCCACTCCCTGCAGCTTGCGCCCCTTTTCAGTAAGATGAAGGGTGCTTCAGCAGTGTCCCACAGCTCCCAGCACTCCGCAGGGGCCTCTGCTCCCCGCTCCAACCCCAAGAGCTTCCACAGTGCACAGGAGACTTGGACTAACAACAGGGGCTCAGAGTAAGTGTAGTGAAA
>NW_008238361.1:331511-332611 GCF_000691975.1 Corvus brachyrhynchos
GCTATTCTAAGAAGTTGAGATAAAGATTTTTCTACCAACAACACAATGAGATCCCCTCCAAGAACTCCCCAAAAGAAGGCTAGTTAGTACCTATGCCATCAGGCAGGCAGCTGAGGCCCAGGGCAAACAGCAGCTGCCCTACTGCCAAAATGACTAGATTAGATGACAAAACTGAAAAAGCTACTTCTGAAGGTCTGATCTGAGCCCACTACACTGAACTGGCTGTTACACACACACAGCTGACTGCCCTTCCCAGAGGATACAAGGGATTGCGGACATTTCCAAACATTTCTGAGAACTCACTAACCAAACTGAATAAACACCCTAACATCCCAAATTTTGCAGCAAAAGTGGGTTTGCATCCAGGACATGGAGCTCTCCCAGCACTGCCTCAGGACACGAGCATCCACAGAGCTTTTCTACTATTGCTCTACTCAAAGAACAGAGCAGAATATGCTGAAGTTATGGGAAGGAGCTGTGGCCCTCAGCCTCCTCTGGGACACCCCTTCCACAACAGCTGGCATTGCTGTCAAGCCTCAGTATTAGAAAAACTTGACACAGTGGATGCTCAGGTATGAAAAAGCATTTTGGACATGTTTTAAACTTGGATTTAATTAAAATCTGCTTTTAGATTGAATTCCACAGCTAAATTGTTTTAATCCTGAGACCTGAAATGAAGAGTCTCATGAACATGATAACCCATGGACCATCACGAACCTCATAGGCCTGTGTCTGGACTAGAAAGCCCGGATAACACCCAAAGGTTTGTACGACACAGAGACCCAGTGGTCACAGTATGACATCAAGGCTTGGCTCGATTCAGCTCCATGTTATACCACAACAGTACACGTGCACCCAGTCAGCTCATTAGGACAGTCTGTCTTTTGGAGAGAAAATACTAAAATGTCTATTAAGTGAACAAAGTTGAAGAAATTTATAAAGTAAAGAAAGTCAAAGCAGTTTATAAATGATAGCTTATTTTCCAGTTCTAAGTCAGAATATAGATAATACATCCATCTAAAAGCTGATTTCTCCAGATGGTCATTCATATGTTAGCGGGGAATGCTGTGATTTTAAAAAAAAAAAAAAAAAAATTCCAT
>NW_008238361.1:332792-369063 GCF_000691975.1 Corvus brachyrhynchos
AAAAAAAAAAAAAAAAAATTCCGTTCAGATGCTGAAGTTCTGCAAATTTTGGAGCAAATGTCAGCCAGACAAGCTTCTTCACGAGTAAATGATGCTGTATTATACAGCATGTAACAAATACAAACCTGCAAAATAAACAATACTGTGCTCCTTGTATGCAGAAATAATATAAAACATTTAGCATATATTTAAAGCTGTTTTGTGTTCCTTACTATTAAACCAATATTAAAAGAGCAATGTCGTAGATGCAAACTGCAAATCTGAATCTGTTATTTACTGATCTTTTAATTAGATGAATAAAATAAAACATGCTAGCCATTAATTGCTTCCATTCAACCAATCTCTATTAATTTCCCTTTCCATTACAGATAGAGACATAAATGAACACATTATTCTAGAAAACGTCTTGCTGCATAACATCTCAAGTAATAAATTGCCCATTTAAATAAAAATTTTTTGCCCACACTACAAAAATTCAAAGGCAGTTAAAACAGAAGAACTATACTTCTATTTTTCTTGAGAGTAGAAGAGGTGAATGACATAAATGGACAACAGAGCAATAAATTTTACTTCATTTATTTAAACTACATTTAAAAGCAAAACTCACTCATATTCTATCAGAAAAACTGAAATAAGGAGAAATAAAAGGAAAAGCCACCAAGCCTCATTTGGTCACTTCAGAGGCACCTGCACTGCTGAGTTGGGAACACCATCATCTGTCTGTTTACACTGTTCCTCACTTTATTTTGGTGTTGACCAGGAAGCCACAAACTGCACAGTGCACTGAACAGCAGAGGGGGAAGAGGCCCGCAACTCATCTGCCAGTTTTAAATCACTCTGATGCTTAGGAAGATCTAACGTGCTTTTGCAAGTGCAAGCATAGTAAGAAAAAAAAATCCAGCTCTATTTTCTAGTTGGAGTACATTCTGGCGTGAGCAGCCTGGGAGTCCAATGAAGCAGCAGTTTACAAACTTCGAAACAATGAGTGCTGACTTTTGTATACGCCTTCTTAAATTTGATATCTGCAGCAGGTGATATGTCTTAAATACCTGCCTAAATACACAAGATGGATAGTTTCAGAGCTACCATCTTTTTTACAGCTAGAATACCTCATGCTTTAAAACTTTCTTCTTTTAGCTTAAATTGTATTATTATTATAGAAAACTAAGTCCTAACCAACCCTAAATTGATCACCTTTCTAGTTTATGCTTCCTTATAGTGAAATTTTATACCATTCTGAATGGACATACCCCCATAATGTGTATCTATCAGACAGCACACTAGTTTTGACAGGACTCTATTGGAATTTGCTTCCCTATCCAGCTTCTCTGGGAGCAGTGGGAGAGCTCACTCCTCAAACAGGATGCTCCCAACACAGAGGAGCTGCTGCCCTGGGCACAAATCACAACTCACTGAATCCTACAGCACTGACTACTGACAAAATGGCTGCAGAACTCAAACACAACTCTTCATAAGCTTATTAGCATTAGCAGCAGAATATCTATGTGGCAAGCATGTAGTAAAATCACAGACAAAATTACAGAACACGCTGCCATACTGCATCCCAAGGACCAAACAAATCTTCTCAGACAGATACACTACACTGGCTTGGCCAGAACTACTTTTATTCAAAATTATTTAACACACATTGAGGGGAAAAAAGCAACCTGTAATTCTATAAACCTCTTTAGCATCAACTATTTAATCACCTTATCAAACGGCAGGTTTTATGCTCATAACCTAAAATTCCACTGCAAAGCCACAGACCATAATTCTTATTACGAAACTACAATAAAAGACAGCTTTAACCACAATTCCAGCTCTGGATCAGGAAGCACACACACAGGGCAAGAAAGCAGCTCACTTTGGAAAGCAGTTGTACTGACTGCAGGCAGACAGGCAGATAGGCTGCCACGAGTGAAAACCAGAGCCCAGAACATTTTAGCTCTGTGTAATTTCCTTTTGAAAGCTGAAGTTTTTGGAGGAGGGCCAAACCCTCTGTTGATGTTGCCAAGCAGAAATCTCACTCGAGACGACACTTCACTGCACCAAGGTACAGACAAGGCCAGTCATACCAATCTCAACAGCTGAATACTCCTTCCATGTGAAAGCTGAGTATCTCTGAGAGGTTGGTGGCTCTGGGGCAAGGGACAACAACCACCAACACACTGTGCTGGGCTCTTGTCAGCAAATATTTGAAAACAAGTAATTAATGGGAATGCTGTTTGCACAACTGACCATGAAGACTGCCATTGTCCTGTTGCGGGCTTTGGATAATAAAAGGGTTTAAGGGCAATTCTGTGCCATCTGTATCCTATCATGATACCATGTTGCAGATTCAACTGCATTTCATTTAACGAGGAACTTTTATCCCTCAGTAACATGGAAGTGAATGAGGAATCTACATTCACCACATCAAAAAATAAAAATTACTTTCTTCCTGCCCTGTTGTGATTTGAACACCTCTGGAAAAACACAGACAACTTTAAACAAACAGTGGCCCAGGTGGCTAGCAAAAGGTTTTCTAGTGACAGCTCTGGAAGAATCAGCAGCAACTGCACAAGCAGCAAAGAGAAGTCACAGATTCCTTTTGAATGGTTCATGCCTGGCTAGCCAGACCAAGATCGGGCAGCTGGACATCAGAGGGAGACAATGCCTCTAATAAACAAAGGCATCTCTTGCAGCTTCTTGACTTGACCAGTTCTCAGTGGCTGCTGTGGCAGAAAACTGGGCTAGGATGGGCTGGTACTCCTAGTTGCAGTAACACTGGGATATGCTAAGTTGCTTCAAATGCCAAATGTCACTGTCTATGAAATATTATGAAGGTAGTTGTAAGCTGAACTATGAAATGTGTTCTAATCACAAAGTGTTGTCTGTTGAACAATTGAGCTGAGCCTCTTTCAACAGCTCAAGTTGCTCATCTAAGAAAGTGTAGCCTACATTTGAGAGGACTATTTTTACCTTGCATTTACTATTTCTTATTCAACTGCAACCACAGTGCAGAGCCACACAACTTCCATTACCTGTGAAAGTTCACACAGTGCTACAGAAAAGGCTATTATGTTTTGGATATTTTCATGATAAAAATGTGCAACAAAGAAGAGGACAAACAAAACCGAAGTTGATTTACACCTTCCTTCATATAAGCCTCTTGCACTGCTCTGTGCAGAGTCCTCTGTTTCCAACTGCTATAATTCAGAGCTAGATCAAGCAACTGACTACTTAAACCCACACTGAATACTGTATTTTCCAAAATGGATATCATACTGTAGTGACCCAGCATTTAAATTGTCTACCAGAATCTATTGCAGAAAAAGCCTGTACTTATATCTAACAACATCAGAGTAACTTTAATATTTTCTGTAAAAATTAAGTTTACTCACACACACAACTGCATTTGCATGCTTTCAGTATCTCAGTATCTTCAAAAATAGAAGACAAAAGATAAAAAATTGGACAGTGTAGAGAGAATCACAGATTACAGGATGTGAGATGACACAGCTACAATTACTGGCTGATCACACTTATTCTGTATTCAACAGCAGCAGACCATTAAAGCCCTTAATACTTTTATGCGTGCATTGTTCACTAGTCTGGTACAACAGTTTAGTGCTGCTCTAGCTGATGAGGGATCAAAATTTCAGCATTTTATAGAAAGCTTACTGTTGCCAGTGGCAGGAGGGAAGAATGGCACTGGAGGCATTCCCGGACTGCCTCTGACACATCCTCTCTGAAAGCTTTGTGACAATGCTCGGGCAGCTTAAGTCAGCGCTGGAGCTGAGGCTCCTGCTCTGCCAGCTGGGGACCAGGGCTCAGCTGCTGCTGAGCAGACAAGCTGATAATCTAAACTGTGTGTGCTACAAAAGGTGTCAATACTCCAGTACATTTCAGAGGCACCCACAGTTTCAGATAGGCTCTTTTTCAAGGAGAGTTTCTCCTCTGAAGCCTAACAGTACACAGGACAAAGGAAAATTAACTTCTAGGTCACCATATGGATAAAGGAGTACAGAGAATTTTGATTAAGGAAATGAGCTAGCTATTTCACCTGAGACAGGAGTGGCATTTATTTTGTCCTAGAATAAGACCTTTAGGAAGTTGACATCTCAGACTTGACTCACTGAAACTAAAAATGCTGCTAAACAGCAGGAACTCTAAACCTCAAAGTTCTTAGGATTAAATAGACAAGAGTGACCTATGCAATTGAACACAATATTAAGAGAGTTGGAAAAAACCCCCAGTTCTTCCAGCCATTCACAAAATGTTGACCAAGATTTTTGTTTCACTCATGCCAAACTTGGGAGTCCATTTAACAAAAAGTACTGCCTTCAATTCAGAACTGCCACACATTTATCACCTAACTGATCACTAGATGCGTGCAAATCAGAATTTCAAAGTGAGACTGTGATAAGTTTGTGCCCAATTACTGGAAGAACATTTAGTAAATCTCTTTTCAGGTATCTCCATGAAGTGACATGCCTACACAGTACTGAATGTACAGCACTACATATCTGAACTGTAAGGAAATCTCCAGGACTTAATATCAATAGTTCTCATTCTACTAAAGATATTTTAACATGCAATAAAAAATAGGCAGAATGCATTCTTCCTTCTATTTCCATCTGAAAAACGTAGAGGTTTGCTCCCTGCTCCCAAATGCTATTAAAAATATCTCCAAAATGATGCAAAAAATTTGTACGTAATAATGAAGGAAAAAAGCAAAGTGCACATTCTCTACTTATATGATACAGTTCAATATACTTATCCAAAAGGAAAAGATTTTGCTGAAGTCTTGAACAAACAACACTTCTAGAAAAACACATAGAGAAACCCAAGAGATGTATTATTATCCATCTGAAAGCATATTCAATCGTTCTTATTCTGCCACCCATTTACTAAAGGAAAGGTGAAAAGTTGCCCATCTCTGAGTGTCACAAACAGCTAGACCAAAGAACAAACTAAAAAAACAGCCACTGCTGCAAATACTTCTGTCTTAGCAAAGACATTAACATCAGCATATTCCAGTTACTACTGAAAACTGCATTGATGAGTGGCTTTTCCTGCAAGACCTCTTCTCAGCCCAACCACTGAAAACTAATGTGCTAAGCATGAAATTCACAATTCCAAATGATCCCATTTAATCTTGTCAATTCAGCAGCAGTTCATTCAAAATCCAGCAGTATACGGTTTCACACAGAAAATAGCAGTGATTCCATAAACCTACAAGGAGCAGTTGGCAATTAGCTGCCCTACATTCCAACCCCCCCCCCCCCAAAAGTTACTGCTACCATGCTGGCCCTACAATTTTTAACAAGTTGTTATTTTAGTATGAAAATACTCAATTTACTTTTAACGTGGATAAGAGACTCCCTACAGAACTCAACTAAACTTCTATGCAGGATTCAGAACTCCCCAGGACCATTGAGTTCAGCCTGTGTCCAATCCCCATCTTGTCACCAGCCCAGAGCACTGAGTGCCACGTCCAGAAATTCCTCAGACACCTCCAGGGATGGGACTCCATCACCTCCCTTGGCAGCCCCTTCCAGTGCCTGACCACCCTTTCCATGAGGATATTCCTCCTGATGTCCAACCTGACCTCCCCCGGCCCAGCCTGAGGCCGTTCCCTCTCCTCCTGTCCCTGTTCCCTGGGAATGAGCCTGATCCCCTCTGGCTGCCCCCTCCTGTCAGGGACTTGTGCAGAGCCACGAGGGTCCCCCCTGAGCCTCCTTTGCTCCAGGCTGAGCCTCCCCTAGCTTCCTCAGCTGCTTCTGGTGCTTCAGCCCCTTCCCCAGCTCCGTTCCCTTCCCTGGACATGCTCCAGGCCCTCAATGTCTTTCTTACGTTGAGGCACCCAAAACTGACCTCAGAAATGGAGATGCCTCAGCAATACCAGCACAGGGGATGGGCACTGCCCTAGTCCTGATGGCCACACAAAGTTTTGATATGGGCCAGGTGCCCTCAGCCTTCTTGCTCACTTGGGCTCACGTTCAGCCACTGTCACCCCAGGTACTTTCCCAGGCAGCTTTCCAGCCCCTCTGTCCCCAGCCTGGAGCACTGCAGGGAGTTGTTGTCATCCAAATGCAGGACCCAGCACTTCCCGTTATTGAACCTCATTTACTTGTCCTTGGCCCATCAATCCAGCCTGTCCAGAGCCCTCTGCACAGCCTTCCTAACCTTCCTACCTGCAAGCAGATCAACAATCCCGCCCAACTTGGTGTCATCCACAAATTTACTGAGGGTGCACTCAATCCCCTCATCCCAATCACTGATAAAGATATTGAACAGGACTGGCCCCAATACTGAGCCCTGGGGACACCACTGGTGGCCAACCCTAGCTGGAAGGAATTCCATTCATCACCACACCCTCTGGGCCTGGCCACGCAGCCAGTTCTGAACCCAGCAAAGAGTGCACCTGTCCAAGCCATGGGCTGCCTCTTGCTCCGGGAGAATGGTGTGGGAGACCGTATCAAAGGCTCTGCTGGACTCCAGGCAGACACATCCACAGCCTTCCCCTCATCTGCTGAGTGGGTTCACCTTGCCATAGCAGGAGATCAGGTTGCTCAAGCAGGACCTGCTCTTCCTAAACCCATTCTGGCTATGCCCCATCCCCTGGCTGTCCTGTATGTGCCGTGTGACCGCACTCAAGAGGATCTGTTCCATAACCTTCCTGGGCACTGAGGTCAGGCTGACAGGCCTGTAATTCCCCAAATCCTCCTTCTAACTCTTCTTGGAAGAGCATGGATGGGCATCACACTGGCACCTTCGGTCATCTGGAACCTCCCAGTGAGCCAGGACTGATGACAAATAATGGGGAGTGGTTGGGTGAGCTATTCCGCAGCTCCCTCAGTGCCCTCAGGGAATCCCATCTGGCCTCATGGACTTGAGAATGCCTCAGTGGCTCAGCAGGCCACCAACTAGAGATATAACATATACCAGTATGAGTCAGTCCCTCCCTGATTATGATTCAAAAGCACGCCCACCTGTGCTCCCACAAACAGAGTACTCAAAGTAAACCATGACAGAACTGTCCCCCTGCCCAGCCAAAACCAATTGTGGTGGCACTGTTGGGATTTATACTACCAAAAAATATTTTCACTTTAGAACAGACCTTGATCTTTGTCACAAAAGCAAAAAGCTGTAGTGATCTAAATTTCTTCCCAGGTTACACCTGTTCTGCTTGTGTTATTCTATAACACTATGAGTGAATCGAAGTGTTCATTTCCTAAAATATGACCAAGGAAGATTGACCCAGCTGACTGACACCTGCCTCAATGAGAGACTGATCAGACTTCAGAGGACACACTCCAGTTTGGTAAAATAGTTGCTTTAAACTGTTTTGCTGTCCTAGGAGAAGAACACAAGCGGAAGCAAATGGAAAGTTTATTCAGACGCAGCTTGTAGGGTTCATAGGCTAATTAGTGCAACTTTTTATATAATTGTAACTATCATCTCACAGCCATGGCAGAAAGCTTAAAGTAATTCAATACATTTATCTATCTTAGAACTACTGTAGTATTTTTAGAAGTTTTTATTAAGCTAAAATCTTGCCCAATTTGACAAGTAATAATAAAGGCTTTTCTTGATTGTGTTTTCACTGTAGTGTTTCTGAAGTACTTGGGCCAGGGTGTGGCAGTTCTATTTTACAAACACTGACCTGCTGCACCTCGCAGCAATTCCTGCAGCAAAGGAAACAGCAAACAGTGTAGCAGTTTCTGTTCAAGCTTAATAAAGAACTTCACTGGAAAATATTCTGTTCTGGGCTTCCTGCCACACAGGAAGGGTGTTGAACATGTCAGTGTCCATAATTATTATCAACAGAAAAAATACCAGAAAGCAACAGTTCAGCTCTTAATTCTTTCATATTATCACTTCCAAGAGTGAAGGACAATTTACATCTTCCTCCCCTCGCACTCATGTTATGTGTCTGTACATTTCACAGTAAGGCTCCAGTTCTGAAGTTTGTGTAACTCTAACAATTAATGACAAATAAAATTTTTTTAGCTTTCATCAGAATTTAGTTATGCAATAGCCCACATATTTAATAGTCTTTTTATAAACGGAAAGCGAAAGAGGTTTTAACCTCCTTTTCCAAAGAAAGAAATATTCCATTATCATTTTTTCTCTAGGACTAATAAAAAGATAAAAGCATTGCTTGGGCAGGCAAAGGAACACTAACAAATGCCTGTACTGCACACTAGTGTATGAAGCTGTTTCAGAGAGCGCTGCCCCAACCACTCGCTCAATGTGATCCACCACGGCTGCAGCGGCAGCACAGAGCCTTCCTGGGCAGTGGGATCCCTGCCTAGAGATCCCAGCTCTGACACTTACCACTCTGCTCACCAGCTCACCAGCCACTACCATGAGCACACTCTCTATGCACTGCAACATAAGATGGACCAACTAAAAGCCACCACAAACGTACTTTAAGCAAGTGAGTCCTAATGGCCATTTGTGACAGGTTAAGATGGCACAAGGCAAACTGCTCTTTGGTGAGAAGGGACTGAAGGTTCCTGTAACTCCTGGCTGACTTCTCACACTGCAACAGCCTCTGGCATTGATACCCTGCACACTGCAAATGTGAATATTAATTTTAACACCACTAAGAAATTGTTAGGGTTGCTATTGTCACCTTAAATTACTTTTGAAACTATTAATTTAGGCATGAAAATTAAGATTCAAATTTCATCAACCTGCAGAAAATTTTTGTTTAACAAAAGGTATTATGGGTATGAAAACTGTTGATCTCAAGAAGATATAACCTAATTCTCACCTTTTAAAAAAATACTAATACGGGACAACATAAGAACTAATATATCAAGTGTTTGCATTCAGGGCTACCATCTTGAATTAAATCCTGATTCATCTTAAAGGAAGTTCCAAAACAGAGACAGCAAAGCAGATTTATTCTGAAGTTCAGATGTTATGGTTTGTGTATTAAGTCAATAAAGATGATCGTTATTTCATGATACAATGAAAGCCAAAGTATCCCTTCTCCCTTTGTGTTCTTTAAATTTAAAAAGAAAAAAGAACAAAAACTTTAACTAGAGTGTTTCCTTGTAGAACTGCAATTTTTCCCACTTCAATGATCTTTACAAATTAAGGCTGAATTTGATTGCAAACACAATTTTATTTTTCCTATAGAAATTATCACTTTAGATATACACCCATAAATGTGCTGCAGATTTGAAATGTATTAGTACCTTGGTATTGGTAACTGAAACCAAACTCAGAGTTTAAAGCCCATTTTTTAATAAAGTACAATTAATCATAGTCAATCTGTATGTGCAGGACTTCAGTGTACTGAACACTTTGCTCTGCAGGACTTAAAAGGACTGATTCCAATGTTGCATCAATTCTACACTAGCTTTTCTTCTTTCTTAACACTAAACCTGCATTTCCAGTCTAACTTACAACAGCAGTGCAGACATTCCAAGGGATACAGAATACCAGAATGATGCTTCTGTTTAATGCAGGTAACTGAACCCCTTATATTTAGATTCTTAAACTGATACACGAAATATACTATAGTGACACTGGGTCACATGCTACAGAAACAAACAATAATGGTTGCTCCAGCATTGTAAGAGACAGCAGTTAACTCCACACACACTCTGAACTGATGAATTGCTGAAAACGAGGCAGATACCTGTTCCTTTACAGAAGCTAAAATGGTTGTGGCAGTAGTCTCTGGTTCCATGCCTGGGCCCGTGGAAGTCTCCGGCGCTGTCTGTGGCAGCCCCTCCTCCACCATTGAGGTCTGCTCAGGGGCTGGCATTTTGCCTGCAATAACAAGATTTTAAGACAGTTTACATTTTCAGCCAGTGATGTTTAAAATCCAAGTTTTCAGGATTATAACTTATATTTATTTTTTTCTATAAGCTTTCCAAACTTAACTAAATTAGCAGAGAACTTTGCATTACTCATCTCAATCTATGTCGTGTGACAGTGTTTCACCTTTGCAAATGGAGACCAGAATCACCTACACAATTCGAGGGTTAGGCAGGAGCAAGAAGGCAGCATGATGGTTCAAGATTATTTTTAAAAACACTATTTTGTGGTGGTTAATAAAACCAGCAAATTTCAAGATGCATGAAAAATACCAGTGTTAACTATTAAGAACACCCAGGATCAGTACAAGTTTACCACACACAGTCTTCAGCACAGAAGAATGACACATAACAGCAGAATGCTCTGCTGTCAAGAACAAACTATGGAAGAGACTAATTATGGTAATAAAAGCTTAATGGGAGCAATGCTTCCAATGCTCTTTTTGCAAAAGAGGAAATTAAAATGCTAAAGTTAAAGCAATTGCCCTCGGCTATGGATAGTGTGGAAAGGACAGGATTAGCGTCCAATAATCCCAAGATGTGTTATTGCAGAGGCAGCACACTAACAATTCCAATCCATGGAAAAAACCAATTAATTTGTTCAATTATCAAAGTCACTATTAACTAATATTACAGAGATAGCTATGAAGTGTGTTTAACGCTTTGAAACAGCAAGTAGGTAGCATTCACAAAGCTTCTACACAGATACCATGCTTTAATTTCCTTCAGAAAATAAAACTTGCGAGGTCTAATGTTAGAAGTAGCCCATATTTCATTTTAGATTTTCAGAACAAACTCACTCAATATTCCTAGGGCAGACAAACAGGAACAGATTCCTTCCCTGTTCCGTTCGTTACTCAAAGGGTGAGGAGATGCTTAGGCTGCAAAGGGGCTCCAAGGCCAGGAACAGACCCGTGAGACCCCTCAGTCTGGAGTTCTACTAGCCATGAACACCTGAATGAGCACAGGGCAATCCACAGGATCAGTGCACACCTGTGCTGCAGAGCTGCATGTTTCTGATGGTGTTGAAGGGGGACTTGAGTCGACCCTGGAGGGATCTCTCCTGGGATTCCTGGCCTCTTGGAAGGTTTCTGTCCTTGCGCTTGTACGCCGAGCCCAGGCAAAGGCAGAGCACTGTGTTGTCAGAGCAGTACTGTGCTGCTGCTATGGGTAGAGGTGAGGTGATGGTGTAAGAACAAGCGCTTTTGTTCTGCTCTGTGTACAGCAGCATGTGGGCGGTGAGAGGAACAGCTCCCGTTCAGGCCCATGAGCTCTCCAAAGCTAGCACGGGGTCTTTATTAACCACAGTGTTCTGGTCTGCTAAAAGGGCTGGTGACATGGTTCACGTGCAGTTTCACATCAGCCACTAAGGGAATCAAACAGTTTCAGGGAAACTCAAGGGAGATAAGTGATGAGAGGCAGTGGAGCAGTCATGGGGGCAACCTGTGGTGCAGAACCCTGGTCACCCACCAGCTTCTACCGTGGCAAACTGAGAAAGAAAAGCTGTTTCCCAAACACATCAGAGAAGGAGCCCAACTCAGACTCAGCCGGGCAGGACTTTTCCCCTCAGCACCTTGCAGGTGAAGCATAGGGAAGCTGCCCCATACCCTGAAATGAACCTGCATGCTCTTACCATACATCCACACATTTATCTTCTGGAACATGGAAAAAGAAACTGCGCAAACCCAACCCTGCCAGGTTTCTGGTGTCAGGACTGTGCAAGGACACCTGAGCATGCTAGCCCAGCCACACCAGGAGCCACTCCACTGCCTTCTGCCCTTCCCACAGACACAGATCTCCCCTCACCTTCCCTTCCCACAGACACAGATCTCCCCTCACCTCCCCTCACCACAGACACAGATCTCCCCTCACCTCCCCTCACCACAGACACAGATCTCCCCTCACCTTCCCTCACCACAGACACAGATCTCCCCTCACCTTCCCTCACCACAGACACAGATCTCCCCTCACCTTCCCTCACCACAGACACAGATCTCCCCTCACCACAGATATGGCACATAAGGTAAGGACCACACCACAATGTCCTCCTCATCTCCAAGTCCTGCGGCCCATGGTGAGCATCCCTTCCTCTCCCAGCACAGTCAGGGCACCCCAGGGCAGGGCAAAGCCCTCCCTACTCACCCAAGGCGGCTCCCACAGGTGTTCCTCATGCGAGCTCCAGGCCTGTGGGTGTGCATGACTGCAAGACCACAGTGAACTCTGCGACTGGAATGGAACTTACTCTCAACAAATAAAGTGGCATTAAATGCTACTTGATTTCCAAGGTGCCACAAATGAGTAACCAGACATATCTGGATATTTTTGAAACACTATTTTTACTGGTTTCAGCTAGCAGATACAAAGGCTGCCACACCTGCTGTGTGAGACTGTAACAAGCTGTACCTAAAGCTTCAAGGACCATTTCTACAGAACCCATTAAACAGCAATTAAGCAAGCAGAATAAAAAATGACCTCTAATAGTTGTATAATAGGATTTTGAAAAGTCAAATGTGCAACTTTATGGTTTTAGAAAATAAAAATGGTTTCTTCAAAGTTTTATGTCTACAAGCCAACTCTTTAATCAAGCAGTAAGAACCCAAGGCACAGAATAAGTCACAATTCCATGTGTCATGTCTGATTTTTTATATCACTTTCCATAGTTCTTTTATGACTATAACTCAGTGTTTCAGGTTTCTAAAAGACCTGATAAATTTGCAAGCATATCAAGTAACAAAACTACCCAATCAAGCCTTTCCTTCATTTAGAAACATCTGCTAAGCAATCAAAAGGACAAGTCTCAAAAACTCACAAGTTACAAATGCGCTTCTCCCAGAAGGGGCTGCTTGTTGGTCCATGTATCCCACTGTGTCTCCACCTGTACGTAACAGGGCAGTGCCTGCCATGGTTTGGGATTTCCAGGAGAGAAGTACAAAATACAGGACAATAATAAAGACAAGCTTTTAAGTAACAGAGAAAGTAGTATAGAATTCTCAATTATGCAGTTATGCATGTTTGCAGCTTTAAATCAATTAACTACTTAGAGGTGTTGTGGTTTAAACCCAGTGGGCAGTTCAGTCCCACAGGGCCTCTCGCTCACACCCCTCTTCCCACGGGATAGGGAGAGAATAGAAGGGTAAAAGTGCAAAAACTCCTGAGTTGAGATAAAAGCAGTGTAATAGAAAAAGGGAAAGCTCCATGGGCAAGTAAGGCAAAGCAAGAAATTCATTCCCCGCTTCCCATGGGCAGGGAGGTGCCCAGCCATCCTGGAGCAGGACTCCAGCATGCGTGGCTGGGAAAGGCAAATGCCATCATTCCAAAGGTCCACCTTCCTCCTCCTTCCACCAGCTGCTACTGCTGGACACAATGCCCTCTGGGCTGGGATGGCCCTTCGGTCAGTGAGGTCAGCTGTCCAGCTGTGCCTCCTCCCTTGCCGGCTGAAGGACAGGTGAGGGGCAGCACAGTCCTAGTGCTGGGCAGGTGCTGCTCAGCAGGGACTGACACAGCCCTGCACTACCAGCTCTGCCTTGGGCACAAGGCCCAGACACAGCCCCTTACCAGCTACTGTGAAAAAAATAAACTCCACCCCAGCCAAAGCCAGTACCATGTGCCATTATGGTCATACTTCTCTTCCCAAAGCTCCAACTACAGTTTACAATAGATAAGTTATGTCTTAAAACACTGAAATCACTGCAGTATTTATTCCATTAAACGTAAGAGAGTTTTTAGTTTTCTTTAAGACTTAAGAGAAAGCAAAGCACCTTTATTTTGCTACTTACTTTAAAAAAAGCACTTGATTTTTTCAAGCTTCCATAATGTGCCACAAAGCCAAAAATATACTATATTCCACAAAAATGCAGTGCTGATTCTGCATAAGTGATCACTTTGAAAGTATGTTGCCTAAATGAATGGTTAACTGGACCAACTAAAAACTACAAAACCATAATGTTTTACTGCTGTGCTCAATCTCGATTTGTTTTTTCCATAGTTTTCTCTCTTCTCACTCCAACACCATGAATAACTTCTCAACCTACCTGTAGTAGATTTCTGAAACAAACCAGTCCAGAAAACATCCCTCTGAGCTGGCTGGAAGGTGTGCTAATTCATTGGAACAGAAAATATACCCAGTATTGAGTATCTAATAAAAACATCCAGATAAAAACCAATCAAATTAATTATTAGTGAAGGTGTCAGTGTTAAACGTGCATCTATCTCAATGTTAAGAGATGTAATCAGAGACCTACACCCTTTCACACAGGCAGTTGTTTTAACTGATGTTCCTTCAATTAACACATTTCCTGGCAAAGTTACTGATTTTTTTAATCTTGATTTCAACATTAAGCAACTGTTGGCTCTGATCCTACAAACACTTAGGTACACACTTGAGCTAATAAACAAGTCTGCTCACCCAACCTCGCCCTTGTGCCAGGCCCATGACCCAGGTGACAGCACAGGAGAGTAAGGGAGTGGGAGAAGCTCTCCAGGGCCCAGTCCCCACCACCGCAGCTCTGTCTAGGGATGCTGCTTAAAGACAGGAACTTACAAGGTCAAGTCATCTTCACCTTACAGGAACAGGAAATAGCAAGAGCAGGTTTTGTGAGAGCCTTAAAATCTGATATGAGTGAGAAGTTGAGAGGAGTTAATAAAAAATCCTCTTTCTTCCTTTCACAGGACTGGGATTTATCTGCTCAAGATACTCTTTGGACTTGTGCTACTCACTCATTCGGGTATGGATAACTGATTCATTATTGGAAAACTAGCAACCAGATTTCATCCCCCCAAAAAAATTAGATTCATAGTTATTTTGCCTGTATCTGGTCTCGTGGCCGAGCAGTCAGACATCACTCAGAACAGGAGACTGCTCCTACATCTTTCCCAGGCTGTCCAAACCCTCATCCCCCACAGCCCAATGCTGCAGTTTCCTAAGTCCTGCCCTGGGCTGCTCTCTGCAAGCCCTGGGCACTAACGGATCAGGCAGTACACACAGGAACCATCAGAAATGCACCTTAATGCTTCCCTGTATTCCAGCTCTTTTAATTCTCAAACTGCTCCTGCACATTGAAAATCCAGGATCTCTGTAGCCACAATGAAAACTCAGAAAATGTATTTCACTGTTTATAGCTCTGTCCAGTGCATTTCAGCACAACCGACTGCATCTTAAAATCACTGAACATCAAAGTTTGCACGCTAGATTCTCTGCTAGAGTAAAGAATACACGAGAACTGGAAGATTTAAATGTTCTGGAATGATCTTTTGGTGGATGTTGCAGAATACAGACTTGTGCATGGTGTAAATGGCTCTAATGCAGCTCAAGAGCACAATGTGAGAAGCTTGGAAACATGGAGGACAGTGAGAATTTGCTGTGCGTTTCAGTCTGTGATAAAAATAATGTCTTTCAATCACTTGGATAATTTTTCAGGAAAATACTTAAATAGTTCATCTTGTAGCATAAGTCCAAGAAAATCCTTAACACCTATTCTGAATTTTGAAATTCTCTATTTAGAAGTAAAGGCCAAAAGCAGTGCCAACCTATCTCCAGGCTGGCAAGTCCAGATCAAGTGTGCAAGGAAGACAAAGCTGTTCTATTTGAAGCCTCCAGTTTGAAATTCCCTAAAACAATTTTGAGAACAGTGGCTTTCTCAGCCTCTGCTGTAGAGGCTCACTCACGTGGCTTTATGAAACCACACAGTAAATCACAGCAGAGCAAACCAAGCCACCATAAAGACTCAGTTTTACATCCAGTGAGGGTTTGGCAGGGACCATCATCTTGGGCAATTGTGAGATTTGCTTAAGCAAACACCCCCTAAACAGCCCCAAAACTGCCCCTTCAGAGGATAGTGCTGCCTCCACCGTGCACACCCTGTTCTGCTCATGTGGCTCACACCAACTCCTGAAGCCTCCCAGCCCTTCTCCTTCTGCAGAGCCCCAGCACCCCAGCACTGCGCTGGGCAGAGTCACCAGCTGGCTTCAGCAGCAGGCCACTCCGGGCCCTCACACTGCTCTCAGCATACAGGGAAGGAACGTGGGAAATACTTTCTTTTGTGTCTGAACGACTGGTCAAACAGCTGCAAAGCCAGCATGTTCAGTGAGTTCATCTGACACAGCCATGCTTTTGGGGACGAGATGGGGGTGTATTTTCCTGAGCCAGCCAATCTTGCAGCCAAGTAATCACTGACACAAGGAAGAATATACAACTGAGAAGAAGAGAAGAAATATGAGAAATCACTAAGCCAAGTGTAGTAAACCATGCTTTAAGTTTTCATTCTCATTAGTCTCTATTCCCTGTGCTCCTCTTGTTGTTTTCTTAGACATATCCAGACAGCTTTGTCAGTACTGAATAATCACACTTCTTTTAGTGCAGGCCCAAGAAAAAGCCAGACCTTTTGAAGATTGATGCCACACAGAAGTGGTTCTTTTTCACAACTTCCTCATCCCTTCCCTGTGTATTCCTCCTGCCTTCCTTACATTGGTTATTCCTCCAAATTTGTTCTTTACCTATGTTCCCTGTTTCCGAGCCTCCCACTGCAGCCAAGTAATCACTGACACAAGGAAGAATATACAACTGAGAAGAAGAGAAGAAATATGAGAAATCACTAAGCCAAGTGTAGTAAACCATGCTTTAAGTTTTCATTCTCATTAGTCTCTATTCCCTGTGCTCCTCTTGTTGTTTTCTTAGACATATCCAGACAGCTTTGTCAGTACTGAATAATCACACTTCTTTTAGTGCAGGCCCAAGAAAAAGCCAGACCTTTTGAAGATTGATGCCACACAGAAGTGGTTCTTTTTCACAACTTCCTCATCCCTTCCCTGTGTATTCCTCCTGCCTTCCTTACATTGGTTATTCCTCCAAATTTGTTCTTTACCTATGTTCCCTGTTTCCGAGCCTCCCACTGCAGCCAGTAAGAAGAGCCACCAGCGCAATCCACGCTGAAGAGGGAATACAATTCTTACCAACTCTGTCAGCTAGGATAGGATGGGCTGGATTTGTTTCAGGAGGGCAACATAAGAAAAACAATAGGCAACATCTCGTCACTGAAAATCCTCATATTTATCTAGCCACAAGGGTAACTCAAGCAACAAGAGTAAATCACTCATTAGTACAGAGGGGGAAAGCTCCTATAACCTAAAATCAACTTGCTGGGACACTAATGTTATTTTACTACATGACGAAGTTATTCTTGTATATCTACACTTAGAGCAACAAGGCACATCTCAGCTCTTGGTCAAAGACTCTGCTCTTCTCATCCTTTACAGTGTGCATGAAAAGTCAAAACCTAAGCAAGATGTACTACATTTCTAGTTTTTACAGGAAGATTTGATTAAAATTTATCTGTTTTCAAGTTCCTTCACAGAGCTGTCAGTACACTTCCACGTAGGAATAGCTCCCTTTGGTTCCATCCTGCTGCAAGGCCAGAGTGCTGCTCACCTAAGAACCAGGCTGGGATTTACATGCTCAAGGTTCTTGCAGCCAAATGACTGAACCACACTCTGCGTTCTGTCTGCCAGCCTGCGGAATGTGTTTGGATGGAGAGGCAGCAGATGACAACTTACCCACTTGCAAAGATGATGCAAGCAACTAAAAATGAATTCTGTGAAAGATGGCTCCAACATTTACATAAAAAGCAGGGTCTGAAATTTCCAGATGCAGTAAGTGAAGATACTCCAAACATCCCACTACAGGCTAACCACTGTGTTCAGAGATATATTTTCTTTATGGACATTAGTAGTGCACAAGTTCATGAAGACCTAAGGATGAAACCAGGAAAATAAATACATTATCTTCTATGAAAACATGGAAGAAACTGACTTCAGTAATGTCAGGATAAAAACCACCTGCACAATTGTGCAGACTGAGTCCCTTTTGACTAGTTGAAAAGGAAACCTATACACACCTGACCTGCTGCCTGAGAAATGTGGGAGATGTGTTTAACTGACTTACCACTAAATGTAGCCTCTTCCTAATCCCTTTTTCTTTAAAAGATATATTTTTCCCACTTTTTTTGTTTTTCACTTAAATACATGCAGGTTCAAAAACCATTTGGTACTATGGCCTTTTAAAATCCTAAAATATGCATTACCCCAGCTTTTCGATAAACATATTTTTGTCTCTAGGAAAAGACAGTCTCTTTTTTTTTTTGGCTGATGGCTACATACTTTAACTCCACGCCAGTGAGCAGGCAAGATTCTACATCCACAAATGTCTAGTTGTAACATGCTCACGAGACTAATGTCTTTTATAACTTTCAAACTAACCATTCACCAGAAGGTATCAGACAGGTACAGCAAGACAACCATTTTGAATAAAGACATATTTACAACCACGTCCTTCAAGGCCTGAGGCACTGTCTGTAGCTCACCTGAAAAGAAGCCTCTTTGTCATGTGACAGATGTCTGGAGAGCATTTACACTTTGCAAGCATATGAAGTACCAGAAGCTAAATGGCAATAAACAGAGTTTTCAGTAGTCTAAGTCAACAAGGCTCCATGACTTATAAGAAACAAGGGACTCCAAATCCGAACCTTCCCTTTGGGCCGCTCCACATCTGTATTGCTCCGCTCTGCTGAGGTATCCAAATCCACTGCCATGGAACACAGCTTCATCAGAGCACAGTGCTCAAAGTCAGCTCTGCAGACTAGCAAACAGACAGCAGATTGATCTCAAGGGATAAAGTTCAGCCTCTCTTCTATCGCAGACTGAGGGGGAGGAGGGACATGCAGCATCCCAGAAGGATTTTAGGTTTTCCAAACAGACTGTCAGGTGAAAAGGACATTCATCAATTATTCAGTCAACCACGCATAGGATAAACTCTCAGTTTGGTGTTGGAATAGATGCAATCAATGTAGGTATGAAGTCCTTCAGAATGAATATCACAGAACAACATAACTTGCAAACTGACAGCTGGAGAACCTGCATCCACAAGTGTGCTGTGCTGACAGCACTGCTGCCCTGTGCCCCAGCTCCAAACTGATACCTGTGCCATCTCCCACCTGAAAACTCCTACAAACAAGCAAACAGCAGTTAAATGAGAATGGCTGCAAGAACAGATATAGCCACTACCAACCACAACAATGGCTGCAGCTGCTATTCAATTTCTACTTGTACTTTCTCCTAGCAAAATTATTGCTGAAGTGTTATTGCTAGAGATAATGCTCACTACCTGCAGGCAGACATTCCTCAGCTGGAAGTATTAGCAACCCAAACCTATGTTATATGCCTTTATAAAAGTATGCTTCTCAATTTTGTCATATAGCATATTCGGAAAAAAATTATTATACAAAGAATTTTCTCAATGATAAAAATTAGCAGCTGTAACTCCCACTACAAAAGACAGCTGGAGAGTTACAGACTTCCACACCTCCCCCTGATTTGACAATGCCAGGTTTTGAGTGATGTGGTGTAACATGTATCCCTGAGATGGTCTGGAGCCGGACACTACCAACCCCAGTCATATCCTGCCTTTAGAAACCAACCAGCTGCAAGCAGTGATTCCCCTTTGACAGCTGTGTGTGTTCACTGACACCACACTCTGCATTTGCAGGGAGAGCCGTGGCTCAGGAACAAGCAACCAACCAGCAGTGGCAAGGACAACAACCCAACTATGCCCCTGCAAAATTGAGAAACTGATGATGCTGAAACACCACTATTCAGGATACATTTATGAGTTCTTCAGTGCTACCTGTGGATGTTCCTGATCAAATGACTACCACAAAAATGTCACATTCTTCAATGCCATAAAAATAGATTGTGGAATACCACTGCTCTCCAATAAACATGGCTATGGATTAGCAAAAGGTTTTATTAAAATGAAGTTTTATCAATTACTAGACTGCAGTTTACTCCTCCTTTTGCCCTGACATTGACCTGCACAGCAAAACTCTGTTTGCTGCCAAGAACACTCTACCTGCAAACTTTTACATGTAAGCAAATGAAGCTCTCTCCTCTTCTGCTCTCCAATCTAGAAGCTAATAAAACCCCTTGAATGTAGAAGCAAAATATAAGGATTAGACAACAAACATGTGGCTTTTAAGGCCACAATTATGAATGCTTCCATCAGTTCTTCAATATCCCAAAGACTGGTATTATTTTTCTGAGGTGTATTTGATTTTGTTCACCCTTCAAAATTGAAAGTACTGGTAGTAGGATTACACAACTCTACAGAGAATTTAGTATTTCTACTAATATTTTATGAAGAAATGAAAAGTTGTGAACACCAAAATTTACAAATGATATCGCAGTTAGAAAAGATCAAGGACAATTGAGTAATTTGAGGAAAACCACAAAGATAGATGAAGGAGCCAATGCTGCTAAACACAAAATCACAAACTGTTCGCATCCAAGTGACCCATATGCCTTCCCGTAGCAGGGGTAGGTGACAGAAACACAGCTACAAAATTAGGCAGACTCAGGTTAAAGTGTCTGGCTAGGCAGGGAGACCTCTTGCAGAAGTGCCAGAGGGGGAAAAAAGTCAGGTCAATCGTACATTAAATAATGTCAGTAGTTGTAACCACACTTCAGAACAGACATCCACAGTGCAAAATGTAGGCAATCCAGCATACAGCAGCAAAAAAATTCAGAGGGACAAAAAACTACATGTTGAGTGTGGAAATGGTCAAGAAGCGAAACAAATCCTGAATGAAGGCATACGGTTCAGGTTCTTTGCTGATGCTCAGTTAAAACAAGGAGAAACTTTAAGAACAGCATTCACAGGCATTCTTCAGCGTGGCAGAACTGCATCTTTATGCAGCACTACAAGATCCTAAGATGTGATTTTCTTCTCACAGTGAAAAAGACTTCTTCCTGTAAAATCTAGTAAAGGCATGTAATTTTGTCATGAGACGGCAACATTTTGCATCAAAGTTTACCAGTTGGAGATGCAATTTAGATAGCTTTCCTGCCTCAGTTCCCGAAAGACTGAAAGTATGACTCAAACATATTTTAAAAGCTAACATCAAAGGAATCTCAAATAGTCATCACAACAACATGAATCTTATTTCTACCTTTTAATTCCCTGCCCCATATTCTAGTCACATGCTAATTCCTGAGCAGGGCAATTAAGTACACCAAAACCAGTAACAGGCACTAGAACTGCAAGTGTTAGGAAAGAGCGTGGGTTTGTTATATCAAATCTACCTAATTTTGTTCTATGACAAGAGCACTAGAGAAACACATTTTGTGTAAAGTCTTGACACTGCCACGGTGGCTTTGTGAGATGCAACCACGCAAACCTAGGTGAAAGAACTGGGGAAAAGAGGGGTGACCAGGGTAACTCTTCAGGAAGCTGCAACCAAAGCAGCAGTTCACTAGCATGGAAAGGCAGCTCGGGAGTGGGCTCTGTCACAGCTCTGCCTGGGCTCCCTGGGACAGCAACGGGAGCTGGCACCTGCAGGCATTCCGCAGTGCATGGCTGGGGCAGGGGACACACAGAGCATGGAGCGGTGGGCCAGCACGCAGAGGTCAGGAACTACAGCAGAATCCAGCCTTAAAACAAACAGCAAACTCAAAACCAGCTGATCACAACTCACACCAAACACTGAAGTTTGTTCATCGACCCCAGTGATACCCAATTTTGTACCACTTCCCACACATAACCCTGCCTCACCCACACTCCAGGTGATTCAAGTGACACAGAGAACAAAGTCCTGCATCGAAGCAGATACAAACAGCAAAACAACAGCTCTGAGGAAAACACAGAGCTGGGATGCCTGTAATCAAAGCACTTTCCCACGGCAAAGAAAAGAGAGGGAAAAGAAAAAAAAGATACCTCATTGACCCCTCCTGCTTATTTTCCATTTTGCACTGCATTGAAAATGCACAATCTTCCCAGACTACTTCACTGAAGTTTTGTGCACCCAGCTTCAAGCTGGATCAATTGAAAAGTCAGAAGAAAGCAACCAAAGCAATGCAAATTTTATGCAGAAGTTGCCTGTGTTTGGATATAAAGCAGAGACTTTTGGGAAAAGCAGTAACAGCTGAAATACTGACGTCGCTGCAGGAAAGACAAAACAATAATCAAGGATAATATTTAAGAGCTACAGCTACCTTCTTGCCAGTATCAGACAATATAAATGACATTATTTATTTAAGTGTTGTTGTCTCCTCTAAATGGAATATTGGGGTTCTCTTCTGGCCTTCCAAATTCAAACATGATTTTTTAGATTATTTCACAACTACAGATAATAGAAAAAATTAAATGTTCACTCTTAGGATTTAGATACGCCTGACAATTAATACTGATATATTTAAATAAGCAACTCTACCAACAGTGAAGATACAAACTCAACCAGCTATTTTCACTGTGCTGTAACACAAATCTCAGGATGAAGGGTTTAAAAGGCAGCAATCAAAAGCAAAGCCTCTCAGTAACAAGGAGGGAGTTGGAAAATTACACAATTTTAAGTCTTAAAAAAATACAACAATTAATTAGCGTTTTAGGGGATTTCCACTTTCAAACCTGAGAAAGCCTGCTCTTGCTTGCTCTCTGCAAGTCCAGGAGAAGTCAACACAACAACTCAGGAAATACACTCCTGGATGACACCAGCAGAAAAGAATGCACTTCCACTGCTTTCGAGATTGCTCTTTATTGCTCTTTTATGTAATGCTTACGGAGTAATTGTTAGAGTAGTTAGAGGCATATCTTTCCATTTTTAGAATGTCTTACTTCAGCTTCATAAAAATATACACAATTTCAGATAGCTCCTATTGAACTGTACTTTCTAAGCACTGTAAAGTACAGCAGAGGAAGCAGTGGAGCACCGGGCAGGAACGGGCCCCAAGCCAGGCAATGCCCGAATCCAGGCCTGTTGGGAAGAGAGGAATCCGCAAACACCCAAATTACTGTATTGCAGAAATTGAAAATACTTGGCACACAAACCATTTATGCCACCTAAAATGAACCATTTCAGTAAGGTGCTCCAAGGCAGCTGCTAGTTATCTTTTCAATATCACAGCAGGATAAATTACAGATGGTAACAGAATGCATATCCACCTAATTGCATTTTCTGTCCATTTGTGAGAGACCACTTCAAATACAAAACATTTAAAATGGAGCTTTTCAGCAATAGCACAAACAAATAGAGGGTTCAAACTGTTAGGTTCTTTTTAACTCAATATAGGACATTCTCTGTTACTTCAGTTCCCATACGACCCGAGAGGTAAAGCTGCAAATACCAGAGCAATTGTGAACATGCCCAGCAAGGAGGGGCAAAAGTAGGCTCAAAGATCTACCTTACATGTACTGTGTTTAAAAGAAGTGTGTAACACCTCACTTCTTTTGTCAAACTAAAGCACAATAAAAATTTAAGGAAAAATGTCATACATATATATATCTCCAGTGAGGAATAATAAATAAATAATGAAAAGAGAGTAAAGTATGAGATATATATATATATATATATATATAGTATGCACATAATTATTTCTTCAAATAAGATTTTTAAAGAAGTTGCTTCTTTAAAATGGCAAATACATTTCGTAAGTTGTTTCTCTACAGTAATGCTGCCGGTTAATTCCAAATAACACTCAGCACATCTTCTGATGAATACTGTCAAAATCTTTTTTTTTATGTTTTAAAAGTAGCCCTCAGCAAGGTTATTAATGCAGACTTCAGATCAACACATTCACCTAGAGCAGGGTAAACATGCACACACACTACCTTGTCCCATTTTTATCTGTTTTTAATACTCATGCTGCTGCTGCCTGTCAATATCCTCTTGGTGAACCACAGGAAGGATATGCCCAGGAACAAGCAAGAAATCCCTTGTCATTTATGGCCACCTTCAAAGACAGCATTTACTTAAACTGAACTGACAGAGTACGCTGCTCATGCCATCCTGGAGAGCTGCTGTCCTTGGGCACTTGGGGACCCCAGCACAGCTCACTCGAGGCAGGGCAGCCACTACCCAAACACAGCACGAGGGCTGAGCAGAACCATGCCAGGTTGATAATCCAGCACAGACCAACTCAGGCTTCCTGCTAGGAGTACTGTCCTGCCCACACACTGCTGTTGTGGTCCCAGCACCAGGGATGGTGCGAGGACCATGGCACTGCATGGCACGCCTGTGCCTCTGGGGTCAGGCCTGTCTCCAAGGCCAGAAGCAGTGCCAGGGAGCCAGCCCTTATCTTGGTGAAGCCAGTCTGATATCCTTTCAAAACCAACATCACTACCATCACTACCCCTGTCCTCCATAGGAACAAGAAATTAAAGCATTTAAAGAAAGGAAAAGGTGGTAGAGCTGGCACAGGACAAAGCTCTGACACAAGGCTGGTTACTTGTTCCATACCTGTCACCAACAAACACCATGCAGGGGTGGGACAAGTCTTCAGACTCCATTATCCTCAAGTCAGTCTTCATGAGAGTGAAACTATTTACTGGAATGGCAATATGAACTGCAGGTTTCACATTGAATTCTGAAGAACTGATGACCCAACCTCACCGACAACCTCTTAGCAAAAGATGGAAAAACTTGCACTGGTGCAAAGTACAGCATGCTCAGAGCGACCAACTTTCAACAGAAAAAAAAAGGCTTTCTTAATAAACTATCAATTCACTGTCTTCACAACAGACTTCTGTCATATTCGCAATTTATTACTTACAATCTTAATCCATAGGTGAATTGTACGACCCACTGACCAAAGCAAAATCAAAGGGTAGGAACAGTCATGTCACCAAAAGAAGTCAAAGAAGTTATCTCTCTGGAGGCTATTCAGTTTTGTAACTGGAGTTCCTTCACATGACAAAGGATAGAAGTTACAGCATAACCATTAACGCTGTTCAGTCAATCTCCAACAGCAGAGAAGAGAGAGCTGCTAGCAGTGGCCACTCACACTTTGGGGTAGAAGCTCTATTAGAAACAGATACCACTGGAATCTTGGTCCTGTAAGACCCAGCTGCTCTAGACATCAATGGAGGCATGAATAATCAGCACAGTGGTGGGGCACAGCTATTCATTTAATGGATATGGTGACAAAAAAAGCAGTCAAATAAAAAAGATTACTCAACTAATTCAAACCTAAAAGACAGAACAGAAAAAAATCAGTTGCCAAAATCACCATGGAGCACATTATTATGGACTGATAAAATTTTCTAAACGGAAAGATAATTCAAGTAGGCATAACTGTAACTTTAGTGGTGGATTTGAGAAGAACCAAGTCTTACGAAATAGAAAACAATGTGGTAACGTGAACCAGCTGAGCCCAGCAGAGCTGTCTGATGCTCCTGCTCCCAAACAAATCCATATCTATCCAAAGCAGTGGAAGGGATGACACACGGAGGCATGCAGTTGTACATCTAAGCTAATAGAGGATTCCTTATCTGTGAAGCATACCTACTTTTAAAAGAGATAGAAATGCAAAAGAAGGTTGATGTTCCCTTCCTAGCCTAAGGGGAGAGGAGAAATCTACCTGTCTGCTGCTGTTTTCCAAGTCAAATAGTAATGGAGTTATGAGAATGCTAGAGAAAAGCAAGCCAACCAGGGCTCACTAAAGCAGCACAGGAACTATGAATGACAGAAACATCTGTCTGCAGAGAAAACACAGCCAGGTAATACCCCAGCAGGTACCTCAGTCAGAATAAGGTAAACACAGTCTGCTGTCGAATGACCATGATATGTATGCAGCCTGCTTAAGGGAAGGAAGAGAAAAAAGTAGCATTAACACAAAGCTCCATCTGGAGAGAGGTTTCTCCACTAGGAATTCCTTTGTGATTGATCACATTTAACACCAGCAAAACAACTGGCCTTCACATCTTCCAAATTTGGGGGGGGGTTTGGTCGGCAAGAAGGGCATGGAGCATTGATCTTGTCAATGCTCTTTACCCAAGTCACAGACAGTCACCAAAGAAAGTTTCTGTGACAGACAGCAAGGTCATCACCAAGAAGTAACTGGAGAGAATAACACAGCTGCTCCCGTGAGATGGCCACAGTGATGGAACATGCTGTTGTAGAGTGCATCAAAAACACACTTCAGCAGAGAATCTGAAGTGTTGCTTCCATTAGAATGAAATGGAAGTTAACTCAGCACCTGGCACAGGCCCCGTTCCTCACATTTGCAGCTGATTCTGCTGGTCTGCCTGAATTCAAAGGCTGTCATGATGATAAAGAAACCAAGCCCTCCTTTTTTTATCACCAGAAACCTTTTGAAACAGAAACTGAGAAGACACTGTTTTCTATGAATACTTGGGTATAAAAATAAGGATAAGGAAACATTTGAGAGAAGACCAAACAGATCTTAAATGACCATAAGGAAATTTATCACGGTAACTACAAATTAGGAAATTTCCCAGTGAATTGAACATTTCAGAAAAGCAAAGAAAGGTATAGTGAATATATCATCTGAGAACAAAATTACTGGTGGCTATTTTCTCCACTGTTGTAATTGCACTGTTAGGATCCATAGGGAGGATTCCTATCATACTGGTACCTCTGACTTATTTTTTCTTACTTGTACAAATAAAATCATATCTACCTTAAGGGGAGTCAAACTCCTTCAATCTGAGTTAAACCAGCAGAAAGTAGCTGGCTCCTCTGGGATGTGTTTACAGGCAGTACTGCTTTGATTCACATTCTGCTGGCATCTCTGCAACTGGAAAATGTTAAGGTCAAATCAAGGTGATTTGCTGGCTTTCCTCCTGTGGTAGGGCCATTTCAGTTAGGGCTCTTGAATAAAATAGACACCTAGATCCTCATACAGTAGCTCAACTAACTAATAACCAAAGCTATTACTGCATTTAGCACCTACCCACAGCACTGCAGCAACGCCAGGTGCATCTGCATACCCACAAAATCACACATTCAGGTTCCACCTCATTTATAGTACAAGTTGGCATGTGAAAACCATTAGCTCAAGCCACTTTGTCTCCCCTCTCTATTACTGTGTCAAGACTTCACATCTTAGTTTCAGTTCACTTGGGATAAAGAGGGATCTGATCCTGTCTGTCCAGTGTAGATCAAGTCAAGGCCACAGCTGCTCTAACCCACCCAAACGAGTATCACAGTTGTAGCTGTGCCATGATAAACAATAACTTGAGGGAGATGCAGAATGTCTCCTACCCAAGTCACTCTGCACACACAAGTCACCATTCTCTTTGAATCTGCCATGCAAACCCACACAGATCCTATACTTCAGGAAGTTTGACAGATGTGTTCTTTCATCTAGAAGAAGAAATGGTCAACGTTAGCCAGGTGAGAGGCACAGTCACTGCATCTCCTAACACACACTTATGAGACAAAAAAGGCAAAACAGAAATAAAGCCAGGGATTAGCACCACATCAGTCAGTTTCACCAGGCCCACTGCCAGTATCCTGGACAAGATTATTCATATCAAACACCAACTTTTGTTTCAAGGAAAACGGGGTAAAAAACTAACGCACACCTAAAACTGAAAGGGTGCCATTAGTGCTCATAATGGAGTCGCAAGTCTCACAAATTTAACACGTCACACACAAACTGCTTCACATTCATATTGAAAAAGTACACTGGCAAGAAGTCTAAACTTCAGAGCATACAAGGCTGTCCATCAGTAAGGGCCTTTGAAAGGCAAACTAAGCCCCTGACACTACTGAACAGAGAGCTGCTCACTCCATGCACTGTGAGAGATGAGCGAATGCATTAACAAGCACTGTGTTTCAAAAAATAGCATATCCTCAGTGACAAGCATTGTCTTCCCATTGAACTGTGCCATTTTAGAGACTGAAAAGGTCCAAATATCACAAGCACATGGTAAACCCAGCCATCCACAAACCCTTCGAAACAGCTCCAGTGCAGCAGAGCAGAGATCCCTCCGGCTAATCCCGACTGACGGGGACCTGAGCAGTGGGTGTTCTGTACCCCAGGGCTCTCTCCCAGCCTCCACAAGGAAATGAGTTGGCTGCACAAACACAGCATCCTCCAGTCTAGAATTACTAGATTCAGCTAAATTATGGGGATGTAATTGTAAAGGAGATAAATCCCAACTTACCGTATCTTTTTACAAGTTCTGTAAAATGGATAAATACTTTGAAGAAACACCAAATATTAGCTGTTTCCCGGAAGTTTTTTCCCCGTATTCTGTAAGGAATCTCCTTTTAAAAGCTCTAAGTACAAGTGATTCTTGCAACAAGAGACATTGCAGAACAGTGGTTATTCATCTGTTGTCTAGAACCAAAACTTGGTTCTGAAGTACAGGTCAAGCAAGCTTAACAGTTTTGAATTTCAACAAACTAAACTCTTCTATAAGGATTTTCACCTCATACCGTAGTGTAAGAAAGAATAAAATCCACTGATCAAGCATAAATCCAAAAGACAGCAGTACAATGGGAGGGTTGATAAAATAAATGTTGTAAAAATTAAGAAAGTTAAGAAGCCTGTTTAGACATCACAAGTACATCCCTGCTCTCCTCCTGCTTCAGGCTGTTATAAGTTGCCAGAGCAGAGGCTCCGGGGCTGGTTGTGAGTTCCTGGGCATCAGCAGCATGACATAGCAGAGCTTTCACATGTAGTATTTATGTTTGTACTGGGGAAAAGGACACACCACCCTTGAATTTCTGGACTTACAAGGTATTTTTGCTTCTAAGATAAAAATCTCTATTCTGGCTATAATTCTGTGCAAGATGCAAACCATTTCAGTCAGCTAGAGGATAGTTTTAAGTTCGGAGATCAAAGCTAAGGCAGCCTCCACAAGATCCTGTGCAAGGAGGGAAACAGCCGAACGCAATCCATGCAGCAGCACATCCTGTCTCCCCTTCCTCCAACATGTTTAAGTTTGCCCACTAAAGACTTGGAAGCGAGACAGACACATCAAATATTTGGAAAGAAAACCCTCACAGGCAGGTGGCTGTTTGCTGCACAGACAACAGTAATAAGTTCCTCCAAAGGCCTGCTTGTGTCAGGGAACCTGGGGGAAGGATGAACCAATTATCAGCTCCAAGAGAAGCATGAGCTACTCTTGAAGTGACCTGCTCAGAGTTAGCAGTCCTTCATTTTGTAAGGATATTCCATACAAGTAGAAGGCAGCTGCTGGCCTGTGGAATGAGGCCTTCCTGAGTGTTGCACAGCTGAAGGAAGGGCTGTCTGAACTTTTCACACCAGGACATTGCTCTAAAGCGTGATAAATCAGCTTCCATGCACAAGGAAAAAGGTCATGTTTATATTTCAAAACACAGAAAGTGTCTGCACAGCAGAATCCTTTGTTTTCACAATGCTCAATCACAACACCAAGTTGGAGAACAATCAGTTTAGAGTGACAGGATTCAGTAAACTCTGGGAAAACAGCCCCAATGCTCAATGGAAAGCTGAGGATTCCAGGTGTTCCTACAGCAACCCCAGCAGGGTGCTGCAGAGCCCAGGTTTATTATTTGGGTTGGTGCAGACTGACTTGGGCTTTCATGCACGGTCATTGGCGTGCCGAGCTGGAAGTTCCACAGCTGCTCTACCGGTGAGATGTGCACACAGCCTGACTAATCAACGCACTGCTCTGCACACGGTCACATTTGAACTGGTAACACTTGACCAAGTGAAAATATCATCCCATAGCTTGCACTCCTGCACATAAAGCATATTTTTTCAACTTTTTAAAAAAAAAATCTGGAATATTGCCATAGTAAAACATTTTTGTTCTGTTGCAATACGACACCTGTGATGCATTGAGATGCAGAGAAAACAAAGGAAAATACTGGAAAAGTTGCATTAACTTGAATTATCTTTGCTATCTAAAACAAAGTATTTTCCTTTAGCATTTCAAATTTGTCTGAAATATATTAATATTTATATTATAGATTAAATCAATATACTAGTAATGCAAAACAATTCAATAATACAATATTAACTAATACAATGAACTGTATCACTAAAACAGCGTTTGCTGGAATTGTAACAAGGCAAAATGTCCTACATCTAATGCACTCCACACTTCCTAAAAGCAGGAAGTTGTGATTCAGGATATATTCTTTCGTATCTACTACACTAAAAAAGATACTTAAAATCTACTCACTATGAACAGCAATAAATGCATTAAGTTTAATAAAAACTGTTATCCTCCTCCACTGTGTGAATACATTTCCAGACTAGATCAATGCAGCAGCAGCTCCCGATGGACAGTGGGTGGTTCCTTTCAGAGCACTCAAGTCAGCCAAAATAAAACTCAGTAGCTCATCAGACAAATCCAATTCCTGGATTCAGTGTTCCTTGCTAACTCACCACTTTTTTAATTACTGCATATTTTCAGGGTGGTTGCTTTTGTTTTGGGATTTGGGTCCTTTGTCGTTGTAGTTTTTTGATTTTATCTCAGTGTCAGTACGTGACTTGGTGAATTTTTTTGCTGCTTAAAAATAACCTGTGTTCCACAACTAAATTAAAAAACTCTGAGTGTTGAACGACTGACTACATCAGCCTGAACAAAAAGCATCCCAAAACAGGCAGTGCTCTCTACCAGAACTTCAGAACTTCCTTAAGAAGTGTCAAGTTCTTGAACCACAGAAGTTTTTCTGCCCATCTATTCTCTAAAGAACTCTAAACTACGATTTTTTTTAAAGTATCTTCTGGAAAAGAATGTATTTAATGACAATGAAATTTCCTAAATCTCAGTGTATCCTGTTGCTACATATTACATTAAGAAACAATAGCAACTCACAATTTTCTTTCTTTATGTGATAATCCAAATAACACAGAGCAAACAGGCACATCTCACAAGTCTACAAGCCAATCTGAGATTTCTGGGTTCAATGCCTTTTAATCTCCCATCCGAAATACAAACACGCTCCCAGGAACAAGTGATGCATTGTATCAGTCATCTCACTGCCAATATTTTCAGTTTCAGCTGAAATATGGAACTGGGTATTTTCATCACATTAGTTATGAGGACAAAGCTGCATATGAAGGCTATGGAGCAGCAACAAGTGGCAAGTTCTATCAGTGTATCTTTGATTAAGGCTGAATCAAATTCCACAGCCCCCCAGCCCAGGTGTAGTACTGGATCACAAGAACCCTGGATAAGGCATGTGTTATAAAAACATGCTCTTGGTATCTTCTCCAATTGTTTCATCAGTTTAAGTTTTGTCTTTCTGTCTGTAAGCTCTGTGGAGCATGGACTTCCCTCTACTTCATAGAGGGCCACGTCAATTTGGAGTTTAGACACAGGTATGATACAAATTAAATCTCCTTTCACAATATGCTATAATACTGCTGCATTATTTCTCAATAAGAATATATGGTAATTTTGTTTTTAAATAAAAACATGATGAAAATACTAACTCTTTCTGAGATCTGTCTCCCAATGTATCTTTAGATACCACACAAGACTTCAGCATGAATTAGCAGAAGACAACTGTTGAACACTATGACACAAAAACACCTGCACACAGAATGTCTCCAATTAACAGTCAGTGCTCCACCTGTCCAGGCATCCCTGAAATTAGTTACATTACACACACCACCTGGGGCTTATTTTGCAAAAGAAATGCTTCAGCTTTAAGCCTGTCACATTGACGTGGAAGTTAAGGACTTATCATTTGTCTGAAATAATTTCAGAGATAGGTGAATTTCTTTGGTTTTAGTTTTCACCAATCAAATTTACCTCTATGATAACAAACGTGCCAATAGTTAATTCCCAGGCTACATAACAGGAAGTTCTGCCAAGGCAAGACAGTGAAGAACATGGGTTTGGAATTGAAAAGGTTTCTTTTCAGAGCACCTAGGATGCATTACCTGTTGCTGCCTTCCTGGGGAAGAGGACAGAAATCCACCACAAACTGGTAATCTCCTGTTCACATCAGATTTCTAGCACAGATGGCATTAAGTAAGATCATATAAAGCAAACTAAGGGATAGATTAGGTGCTTCCTATTTGGACATGTGTAATGCAAATGCTTTTGAGTACACTTATAAAAACAGGTTAAAAGCATAGCCCAGATGATAGCCTTTGGCTTGCCATACCACGTACAGAACATGAGGAGCTTTTGATAAGAAGATAAAGACAGGAAAAGTTTTTGGCACCCAGACAAACAGAAATCCTGAATTTTTTAAATGCTTCTTCTTTGCTCCTTAGAGCTGGACCTCATGGGACAAAAGGCAATATTTGGCATCACACCACAGCTCCTTCTTTTCCTCACTTGCTCACAGATCTCTGCTACTCCCTTGCCCTACCTGACACTAGAAAAACTGCCCCTACCTTCCTGCCTTCAGTCCCTCCACCTACTCCCAGGACATTCTCCCTCTTGCTGCTGCTGCCTCTGGAGGTGGCCCCAGTCAGTCTAAGGGCATCTCTTGGACCAACCCGATCCAGAGCTACCCCTACTGCCAGCCAGCAAAGGTACCCCAAGACAAGCAAATCCCAACAGAGCTTCCCCATGCAATGCTCCAAGATGTACCTCACTCATCAGGGAATGGCAACCTGGTGCCCTAAACTCCTCTGCACAAACTCAGCAAACCCTGAAGGGCAGTTCATCCCACAGCCTGCACAGAGGCTGTGAACCACCTGCCTCACACGTCGCATAGATCCCACAGCCACAGGGGAATTTCATTCACTGCCCACAACCATCAACCCATGGCACAAACAGTAAATACATTAAAAATCCCCCCACTGAGCTGTGATGCAGAAAGCAAGTTTCAACTTGTACACCTTCAAAGAATTTACAATAGATTCCTTTCTCCTCTTTAATAATGAATTCATCACAATACCAATCAAAACATTAGATCAGCTATAATGTCAATTTAAGGTTCACAAAAACACACTACATTTCATTGTAGTTAGAACACTACATGGGGGGAGTAATTTTACTTATTTCTTGAATAATGGTTTAATGACTCTCAAATAAAGTAACAACTCCCAGTTTAATTTTCTCCACTAAAATAAAGACATATTTAAAATTCTTTTTAAAAGCAATTAAACAGGAAGTTGACTGGTCTTCAATTCCTGGTGCTAGGTAAGAAATCTCTAAAATGCTTTGCAAAGTAAAAAAAAAAAGGGGGGGAAGATCTGTAAGAGATGGTCATGGAGACATTTTGGAGAAAAATATCAATTTCTTTTCCTTAATATCTTAAAATTGCAATAACAGTAGGAAAACACATGTATCACTAAAGTATGCCTTTAAAAAAAATTCTGTTAAAATGGTGCCTTGTTTAAAGATACCATACACAAAGCACACATTTTCCCCAACTTTCCGAAGCTTTGTCTGCCTGTAAGAGTGGGATGCAACGAAGAGGACCAGAAAGTTGAAGCCAGCCCCAGACATTCTCCACGGATCCCGTCAGCCAAAGGCTCTGCCTTTGTCTTCGCGGGGAGGAAAGGCAAGGAGAGGCAGCAGCGAACTGGCCGGGCTGGTTCCCGCGTGCTGCCCTCGCAGCCAGACACCTCTCGCTCTTCAGGAAGCGAGCGCTGACTCACGCAGCCGATCCTGAAAGGAGGACAAGCCTGTGCCGGAGTCACCTCCCTGACCCTGGAGCGCACGGCGGCTCCACGGCGGAGTCCTCCGGCCTCCCACGGCCCAGCCGAGCCGCTGAGAGACACCACCCACAGACCCTTCTCCTCCAGCCTCCCCTTCTAACGACAGACTCGGGGATCCCACTATCAGAAAAGAAAAACATTGATCTCCTGTGAAAGTGATGGACTCCTTTCTTCCCCCTGAAATCCAGGCCTCTCTCGTCTGCCTTGAAATAAAGGAGCGAGGTACTAAGGGCAGCAAGGGGGAGAGGAGCAAAGGTCTGAACACTGCTGCCAGCTGCACAGATTTAACTGACAAGACATTGGGATCTTCTTCCGTGCAAGAAAAAGCTTTGGGAAGGCCACCAGAGGCAGTTTTTGTCTGTCTTTATCCACCTCCTCCCCCCCCTCTGCAAACCTCCCCCAAGCAGAAAAAATGAGTATTCTGTTCGGGTAAAAGAACATGAGAAGTTGTCCAATGAACTAGGACATCTCGCAGGCCTTAGGGAAAGCAGCTGAGAATCAGCAAAGCTCCCAAGCATGCCCAGAGACCGCCTGGTGCCATCAGCCCCTCCAGCTCCACTCCCAAGTTCTGCTGCCAGAGCCAGCACAGCCTGCTCCTCGGGAAGGGCCATTTCCACAGGCCCTGGTTCTGGGCTTGGCTGCGGTTATGTGTTTACTCTCCATCTTCACTAGCATTTGAACTGCCTTCTTGTCAGCAACATTGCAATCAAGGCGGAGGCAGTAGCAAGTGATAGCTACTGGCCATTCCCAACAGCCCAATTTCACATCTGGCTTTCCGGTCACTCGCACATAAAGCTATACCAGGCCTTTCTCTTTTTCCCACCTAATTACTAAAGTTGGAACTGGTTTAATTTTGGACTGACAGTACATGCCATATTCATAAGGATTTGCCATCTTATTTTCGCTTGAGAAAAAAAAACCCCACCAAACCTAAGCAAAAATGCTGAAAATTCCAGAATTCTGACCCACACCAACACAGGTTCCTTGGGAGATGTCCACACGCTTGTTGTACAAGGTAGCAAAACACGTTCTTCCTGTAGCAACTCTTGCCAGTGGTGTCCCACGCAATCCTGGCACATGGAGTTGCTGTTCCCAAGCGGGGCAGCCTCCCAGCCACCTCCTGCACACCCGCAGCTCCAGGCTGAGCGCTCCGGAGCAGGAGGCACTGGCGGGCTGCCCCTAGGAGCTCAGAAAAGCTCTCTGCTCCTGGGGACTGCTCTGCTCAACTACCTCTGAAAAAGAGCACAGCTGCTCATCCAGAGCAATTCCATGTAACCTATCCAGACTCACTGATTTGACTGAAAATGACAGAAAAGTAACTGAGAGCAATACAGACTATGGCCAACAACAGGCTCATAGCTATGCTTTTCCAGACAAGTATCACGAGTTCTGCTTGCCTTTTTAGGGATCTTTTCTGTACCATATTACACTGAGTATGTCCTGGTACTAAAGCAAACTACTCTTAATTACACTCACAAAAATTTTGTTAAGCTCACTGAACTCCCTGAACTAGTCACTACTTTCCTGGACCAAACAAATAACCAAATGTTGCAGGACTTGATTATTTTCAGCATCACAATTAAGAAAAAAAAAAATCCCCATAACAAAATTAAGACATTACTCACACAGTCCTATCTTTCAGAACTGCTTTAGCTCTTCATCTGTACTAAATGTATTGAAATAATCTGCATAAGGTGAAGGAAAAGTACATGAAGTTCTTATTTATGTTTCCTGTTTATTTAAAATGCAGTTTTTCTCCAGGGATTCAGATTCAGTGCACATTTCTACACTAAACACCAGACACACATTACTAATTAAGATTACTACTACTTGTACATAGCATATACTATCACTGACTATGAAAAATACCTAAAAATGCACTAGATGATATTTAGCTATTACAAGAAGCTTCCATAAAAAGGTAATGTATCCTATCACTTTCCCTGTTTACATTGTGTGACTGAATTCAACTGTTCATTATAAAGGGATCCTGCATTACTATTGAAAAAAGCAAACTCCAAAAGGTGTTACCGTGTTGACATTCTAAGAAAAATTAAAACAAATCCTCCCCTCTCATAGAAGATGACTCTCACAAAACTTTCTCCAACTGTGTTTTAAAGAGAACTTCTATTATCAGTACTGCTATTAATGCTGAACATCTAACAAGATAAAAGGGAAAAAGACAGTTTTTACTGGAAAGGGCCTATCAGCTGTTCTACCCTAATTAAAAATATTAATGGCATCTTATTTCAGCAGCAATAGAGCACTTCAGAAGCAATTTCAACAGAAGGAGAAAGTTACTGCAATCTATCTTTCCACAGACAGGTTACATTTATTTGCATATAACATTGTAATGTTTAACAGAAACATTACAGCATGTAAATGCCAACAAAAAGCTTTTGCCCCCAAAACACATCCCCCACTTGAAACATGATGAACAAGACCAAATTACTGTCTCTTCCTAAACTAAACAAGTACATTAAGTAGGTTCCGATGTTTTTATCACCGTGAACACATTATTTGGTGTTGACCTCAAAAATACAGTTATTAGTTAAAGGGAAAAAGTTATCATCCTTGTCATCTCCTAATCTCTAAACTCCAATTTATCAAAAAATGACAATGCTGAAAAAACTGTAAAGCCAGTTCATGCAACACTAGTGCTCCCAGTCCAACCACACCTTTTCCTTCAAACAGTCGAATCTGGAAGCAATGACTAATGTAAAATTAACAGGGAGCGGGAGGCTATTTAGAAAAAAAAAAAAAGAAAAAAGTACAAAGGTCTATGGGGCAAACAGAGGCACTTCAGAAACACTCAGTTCTCTGTCCGTGAACTGCCCATGCCTCCTGAGCGTCAGCCGGGAGGAGAAATGAACCAGAGGGGGCTCGAGTCATCAACTCTGACTTTTCTGTGCTGAAACAGCCTGGGTTCAGCATCAGCATTTATTTTATCACGGCGAGACTCCATTTCCCAGCTCTCCCAGCCCAAGCCACGGCAGTCGCACTCGGTAAGCGGCACCTGCAGAGCACTTTCTGTTCTT
>NW_008238361.1:370654-391625 GCF_000691975.1 Corvus brachyrhynchos
GAGCCGGACCCGTCTGCCCACGACCCTGTGCCGCGTGCTCCGGGCTGAGCCTGCCTGGGCAGGGAGCTTGCACCGGCTGGGCCCCCGAGGTCCCGCCCGACCTGGCGCGTCCCGGGCGCCTGTGAGCCGCCGTGCCGGCAGAACGCACAGCCCGCGGCGCTGCTCAGACACGACGGACCAAGTCCAGGCGTTTGGGAAAGATGGGAAAACGCTTTCCTTAGCGTTTTAACTTCCCACCATTTTAAGCTTCCAGTAGCAGCCGAACTCTCTTGATGGAGTGTAAGAATTATAGATGTAAAAAAGAAAAGCTAGTATCCCTAAAACCGCTGTAAAACATTTCAATAACAGGCTTTGGGTGTATTAAATGCTTGATCAACTTTTTGCATCGCATGCCTGTCCTGAACTCGCCATCCCAGTGTGTCTTGGGGGGCTGAGTGGTGCCATTCCTCTCCTTCCAGCCTCCCGAACAGACTGCCCCGGTGTATCCCAGGTGTGACTGGTTTTCCATTTACTTATTTCTCTCCTTCCACCGTGCAGGTGCGATAGTGATAGACACTCTCCACTTCGCTGACTAGTACAGTGATGACACTGTAAATGGCTAAAAGGAGCCAAAACCAAAGGGCCACTTGAATCAGCAGCTCTTGCTGTCCCAAGAGGTTTTTTTATTCCCCCCCTTCCCTGTGGAAGGTATCTTTTATCCCCACTGCAACACTTCCCCTGTTGTATTGATGCAGATGGTGTAGAAAGCCTGCTGTAAAGGAACATGATAAAAGTATCCACATTTTAACTTGTGTCTTTTTTCCATCCAGGTCAGTTTTTCGGTTTAGTGTTTGACGGGGTGGATCATGGTTTTATTTTAGGCATCAGGACACATGAACTTGTGATGTGGTTTAATTTGTGCAAGTGCTGCAGCTAGAACTATGTCCTTCATTATCCTTTGCTTAGGAAGGAACTGCAGGTAACAAGTAGGAGGTAGCTGAACATGGAGAGTCACCTTTAACCTCTATATATAGTCCCTTTTCTGAATTTCCCACTTGGAATGTAATCTCCTACATGGAAACCGTGTAGGCTATTGGTAAGATATTTAATCTCTGAGGTACTTGTTGCTATTTGTATAATTATTTTTATATTGAATAACACAGTAGGAACTCCTATATTATGAGGATATCCACATGGAAAATGCTTGGCAGCTATAAACAGGAGTATTGAGTCCTTACTGCTCTGAAAATTCTCACGATTCATACCATGTGAACTACATATAAAATATTACCAAACCAGAATAGTGGTCTCTGTCTATGAAATGGGAAACAGGAGCTGAGGGGAATAACAGTAGGAACTTAGTAAAATAAAGAGTAACAGGTGTGAAATAAAATAAGTTGGGGAAGGGTCAAATGAGAGTGGAGAGCTGGAGTAAAGGAAAGATAAAATGTGAAGTAACTAGATCTAGAATAAAGGGGGGAGAAAGTGCAGGATGTGTGAGAGCTGTGAACTTTGTTAGTTGCAAGGTTGCTTCTACCAAAGGTTTAATTAAATTAGCTTCAAATCAGTCTCAACTGGTTTTCACCTGTAATTTGGGTGTTGTTTTGCTGGCTTGGCTTTTGTTGGTAATAGCTTTTGGGAAATGAGGAAGCTTACTTGCCCCCCAGTAAATGGAACTATTCCTGAATGTCATTGTGGGGGCTATGGAAGGCACAGGCTATGGGCAGGACACGGGAGGTGGCACAATGCCATCTCCAGGCCTTCCTGGTGCTAGGTGGTTCCAGGTGGATGACTGTAACTGCCAGAATGATCAGGAACAGGCTGTTCTAAGTGCCCTGCATCCCTGCAGAGCCATGCATTGCACGGTCTAGCTGTGTTTTAGAGTTTCCCATTGGGGTGAGACAGGAAAGGGTAAGAAATACTGTTGAGAAGGAGAAAGGGATCTTGAGCCGGTTTGTTTTGGCACAATAGAAGTAGAAAGAATTGAAAGGAACATTTTGAAGTCCTGTCAGATTTGGAAATATGTTGAATGACTGTCAGTGAAGAAAAGCTATTTAATTCTATATGGTATTAGTCATACCCTCATAGCTGGTTTATTTGTTTTGGCACCCTGAGCAGCCAATACATTATCTAATTGACTGTTGTGTGTCCCAGTGCAGCAATCCTGTCCAACAGGGACAGCACAGGCTATGGAAAGGCACCCCTTTTTAACTTTCCAATGCAAAGAGCTGCATGAAGTGTGATTCTTTGATTTCTTATTCCATTAGCTGATAGTGGCCTTTGTCAAATATACATTTTAATTCTTACATCATTTTTAGAATCAGCAACAAGCAAGTACAGTTTCTTTTTTTTCGCCTTCCTCTGGATGTGACTTGCAAGTAAGATGGTCTGTTTCATTCTCAGTGTCGTTTGGAAAGCCATGATTCCACTATGCTTGCAAATCGTAATAACCTAGTCTCATGTTTTCCTTTGGAATCGTACTGGTTTCTCTTGAGCCTTGAATCTGACCTCTTAAAGTGGTTGTGCTCATCTTCCAGTGGTTTAGATGGCAATGTAGTTAACAGGTATTTGCTAGTTGTTTTACTGCTGTTGTGCTTCTTCAGCATTTCAAGTCATTAATATGGTTTTTTTGCTTTGTTTAATCTATTCTGAAATTAATCCATAATCAAGTCTTTCTTTTTATATGTGTTCCACAGATGTTCACAACCCTTGCAGAACATTGACACGCCTATCTTTTAATTTTAGTGATAAATATCAGCCACAAAACCAGTGTTGCTTTGTTTCTTGGTTTTTGTTCTTTTTTCCTTTTTGTTTTGTTTTGGTTTTGTGAATTTGGTTGGTTTGGTTTTGGGGGGTTATTTTGGGGGCATGGGAGCTGTGGCTTGATTTTTTCTGGAAGCTATTTAATGCTACCTGCTTTAACTGTAATCTCTTCCAGATACTGAAATTATGAAGGTTTGGGAAAAAAATACCTGGGGAAGAAAGTGATGCTCATGGCAGGCTAACACAACACATGAGCAGCTGTTTAGTACTCACATGGGGAGTTACTTAGATGTGTGGGGCTTTTTCTTCTCATTAAAAGCTACAATTTGATTTCAAAAGTTACTGCAAACCATTGTGTTGACGTCACAGCAACTCAGTCAATCACAATACAATTGATTTTGGGTAGTTTTGAAACTGTAATTTCATTTGGTATAAAAAGCACTAAATGTTCTCCTGCTTTTTGTTGTTTAGCTGGGGAGGTAAGGCACCTAACTTGTGTATTTCTGAGGAAAGTGGTGGGCTGACATTTTGCTTTTTCAGTGAGGGCTTTTATAGAAACTTTTGTTTTCAGACAGTGCCATTCAAAATTACTGCTCTGCCATTGTTTGCACTTTCATTCTTTTTTTTTCTTGCATGGCTTTGAAGCATCAAGTAGGAGTATTTGATCATAGATCGTGCAAAATGCTCAGCATGACCACCAGCCTTCTGACTGCAGAGCCCCTGTACTCTGGCTCAAACCCAGCTGCCATGGGAAGGAGAATGCTGCCCTATAATGATATCTCTTTCCAGCTTTCCCAGTGCCAGCAACAGGGTCCTGCCACTGTGCAGGGAGCTGCATTACAGAATTGATCCAGCTTCCCCAGAAACCTCCCTAGCATATATGCTGTTATTTTTCCAGTTGGATCAATTTTCTCGAGCGCACTGCTCCTGCCTGTGATGCCTGCACTAAGGAATGTGCAAGTAGCAATGTACAGCGGGAGTGGGGGGCCTCCTCTTTTGGCAGGAATGGGAAGTGTTTAGCCCTGATACCTGTTTCAGCAAAATGGAGGAGGTTTGAGGAAGAACAACTTGCTGACTGGTAGTGTAAGCTCAGTAACCTTTTCCCCAGGAGTGGAGTGATGGTGTTGTGTTTGGGGTAGCAGGAAAAGGGATGTCCTTAAGTGAGCTGTGCTGCTGAAGCCAACCAATGGTGAAATCAGGTTTCATCACACGTATGCACCTGTAAGTCAGGGTTGCTCTTGGATATTGCAGCACCTGGAAATAAACAGGCAACCTGGCAACAGCCAAGTGGATAATTTGGGGAAAAGATGCAGGAAATGCCGAGTGGGATGTCCAGTAAAGACAAGGTAATCAGCAGTTGGTCTGTTCTGTGGGTTTTTCAGGTCCTAAGCTTGTAAGTAATTGTTGTGTAAACAACCTTAAAAAAAAAAAAACAACCAAAGCCCACAACAACTCCCCCAAAGCCCACAAAGAAATAAAAAAACCCTCACCATCCCAGCTCTGGACAATGCAGGTACTTATATCTGCTCCAGGACAGGGGAAGGCCTGCTAAAATCCTTTGCAGTTTCTACCAACTGCTACAGTTCCCAAGCTGAACAAAATATTATCCATCTTCTAACTAGTTCGTGTATGAGGCTGGAAAAAATGTTGAGAAATTAACCAGATTGTAATCTTTCTTACCAGACCAGGGATACACAATGTCAGACTGAAATCTAGAGATCCTTTTGAATAAGGAGAGAACAAAGAAAATGTATGTGCAAAAACATTATTTGATTCATGTTTACAGACTGTACATTTCTAATGGCTGTAACTGAGAGGCCCCAGACAAAGATGAGTTGCTTTTTGTAGTAGGATATCAGACAACATTATGCAATAATTTAAGGTGAAGTTGTGCCAAATGCTTCCCTGCACGTAACTCTGGGAATTTGGCTTAGCAGAACTGACAAAAGCTGTACAAAATGGTACTGATGCTCCTGACAAAATAAGCTGCAGTGGTTCCTAAATCACATGAATTATCTGTCCCTCTGGCTTGTCTCTCATAGGCTGCAGACAAACGTTCTGCTCTGACTCCCGCTACGCTACTCAGACAAAAATCATCTGGGTGGGCTTAAAGGACAGTGACACAGAGTCTTTGGTGCCAGCACTACCTCACAAGGTCCTGCTCCCTCCAGGTCCTCTCTGCCCTGTGGCTGTTTGCCCTGGCTGTGTGTCCCACCTGCAGCTCAGGGTGGGCAGTGACCTGTGGCACTTGGGCAGGTGAGAGGCAGAATTGTTCTGAAGTATAACCATAAGTGTGCAAATGGCTGCAACTCCAGACAGCCACAGCTTCTCATAGGCTAAAACAGGGAGAAGTATCTTGGCTTAAGGAGAAATTGGACTTAGTCAGGCGGAGTCGTATGTTCTTGAAGCACTGTTAAACTGTACTGCCAACAACATAAACTAAGCCAGCTGACTTCGGCCTGCAGTTCATTAGGAAATGCTTGCAGAAACTGGCCTGTCAGCAGAGCTGTGAGGAAGAGGCTCCAGCAGTAGGGCAGGGAACCCTTCCATACAGATTTGGGTTTATTAAGTAAAAAACATCAGTGAAAAAGCTACCATGAAAATGGGGTAGGTGGAAATGCTTTCATGAAAAATGCTACACAGAAGGCAACAGTAAGGACAGAAGCATGTGCGAAAGGCGAGGAAAACTGAAAATTACCTTTTTAGTTCCATGAAACAAGGAACTGAACTCTTGTTTTCCTTCCTGCTTTGAGAAAATCTGAGATCTAGCTAGATATAGAAAACGAAGCTATCATGACTCCCAAACTGCGTATCTCCCATTGTGCCTTTTGCAGCACTGGAAACAAAATCACATTGGTTGGTTTAGCTGAAGAGCAATGGGGCTGTGATTTAACAACCAGAATCCAGATATGTTGCATAGATTTCTTAAAGTCCAGTCTTCAGTAGGTTTTTGTTGTTTTCTTTTTCTTTGAAAGTGACTCAAAGACTTCTGCCTGCTCTGAGCTTCTTTAACTGTTTTCCACTGAACTTCTGCTACTACTTAGTATTGACTATTTCAGTATCTGACGGTTAGTGCATGTGTTCTTGCAGAACACACTGTTCTGCTGCAGCTCCTTTTGAAGTCTAGCATCTTGACTAACCCTGCCTGTAAAATTGTATCCTTATTCCATTGGCCCAGTGTTGTTATACGTGGAATCTATCTTTGAAATTCCTGTGGTACAGTGCAAATCCTGCCTCTTGATAAGAAGTGCGAAGCCCAGGTACTTTGTTGCATTGCAGGGAATGTTGATTCTCTGCAGTTTTGTGTTACAGCATCTTTGCTTCTGTTGTGCTAAATGAATTCTTTAGATTGAAGTGTTTTATCTGATGGGTGCAGAGTAGCAGAGAGTTGAGTTGCTCGCTGCACCATTCCAAACAACCCTTTCCACGTAGCCTAGCCAATAGCTGGTATGCTTTGTGCGCCAGGCAGCCACAGGTCAATTTAATTAAATGTTTGTCATTTCTCAAGTAATGGAGAAAACTGTAGGGTCTTATAATGGATAACTCAGCCTCACATCTTCCAGTTAATCTTTCATATATGCAAGTATATTGTTTAGTTTTCTAGCTTTTGTTGTACATGGAGGTAATAAATAGAAATCTAGATAGAACATTAATAAAAACAACATATAAAAAAATTCTGCAAATTTCTTGTGTTACAGAAGTCTGTAAATGATGCCTCAGAATTTTTGCCTTTAGCTCAGCAAAGCTGGACTTCTGTCCATGCCAGGAATTGCCCAAAGGAGTTGTGGCTGTCCCATCCCTGGCAGTGTCCAAGGCCAGGCTGGCCAGGGCTTGGAGCAACCTGGGATAGTGGAGGGTGTCCCCTGCCCATGGCAGGGGGTGGCACTGGGTGGGCTTTAAGATCCAACCCCAAGTGCTCTATGATGATTAACTATTCAAAGCATCAGAGCATTTTCTCTTTTCATCCTTTCATTTAAACCTTGCAATCGCCAGGTGTGCTGACTGCAGCAGGCCACTGCATTTGGTTACTGAAAATGGATTGTGCATGTTTTGTTCAAAACAACATAAAGTGCCACCTGACTCACTTGATCCAAGATGATGTGGGTGACTTCATTTCCTACCCTTTTTATGTCAGCTTACCAACATCTAAAACATTTACTTCCTTTCTTTTATCTGCTTGTTTCAATGGTTTTTTTAAGTGTTCCTGAAGTTTTTTTCTCTTGGATTTTCTAAGAATATTCAAAGAATGGAGGGGGAATAGAGTTCTCTTGTGATGTACAGATCCTAAGAAAGCAGATGAGCTATTCCCTGCCCCTTTAGTGTGACAGAGCAGTCCATGAGGCTGATTGTTATAAGTGTTACTCAAATTGATCTTCCTACTTTGGATTAAGTTTTACTTAATGAGGAAGTAATGAGCTTATCATAGACAAAAAGGACTATGTCTCTTTTGGGAACATACCATTTCTGAGGCTTGACTTTATTTCAAAGAGATCTGTAATTCTTTCTTTAAGGGAATGTAAATTTGAATTACAATCAAACAATGGGATTTTTCTAGCAACTGTTTTGACACCGAATGATAGAAATATTATACTGTGTATTTTCTTCCTGGGGAAAGGATTGACTGCTGCAAGATTAACGCGTTCTGGATGGGTGCCATTTTCAGATAGTTAGTTCAACTAGAAGAGAAAGGATCTTATTAAGGGATCAAGCTCATTATTTGTTTGTTGTTTGTACTCCACACCCTACAATGGGAGTGAGTCTTTGCCTCTTTTCCCTAACAATAATTAGGATCAGAGGGTTCAACAACTGCATGTTAATATTCCTTTTCTTTAAATGAAAACACGCAGTAGCTAAGCAATTAACATTTCCATTAAACTTTAAAATCTTAAAAAAAGCCTTCCAGAAAATATTCAAGAAATAGCCAGATATTCAAAAGAGAGCACTGAGAATGAGGGACTTCTGGATTTGGGAGTTTTTTCTGAGCTCGTATTTGTTAGGAACATCTGTCCTTATGTATAATCCAAGTTCCTGTTGATGCTGTGTTCCGAGCTTTCAGTAAGTCCATGGTTCAGCCCTGATTTCCTAGTGGTGTACACCCAGTAGTACATTGTGTGAGCCACTGAGAGGATTGCAACACCTGCTGTCGCAGGATTCTGTGTCCTTTGTTCGCACAAACCTGAAGAGTCCCTGCTATACTGTCATTGGTGATACTATTAAGTTGTATTTTGTGAAGACTTGATTCATATTATTGATTTTTACATTTAATAATGTGAGTGATTTAAAACATGCACAAGAAATTGTTTCAAAAGGCATGTCTGGGTCATTAAGCACTGTGCCTCCCTGCCAGAAATCCTTCTGCCCCTTGGTTGATGAGCAGCACTTTAGCTGGGAGGAAAAAATGGCACTGGTGACCCAAATCTGCAAAGATTTATGTATGCAAACAACTTGAAGTGAGACAGTGGAATTAGGCTCTTTTAAAATCACTGGTTAAACTCACTGGAGGCACTTATGCTTGTGGAACTGGGCCTGGACTGGACCTGACTCATCCCCAGGAGCAGTCTGTGGCAGGCACCAGGCTTTGCTTCCTCCAGGAATGCTGACTGACACTGGAGAGTTTAATTTCTATTTAAATGAAAGGACGGAGGATCCTGCCTCAATATTGGCTATTCCCATATGTACAAATAAACATAGGTCATATACCTCAGGCACCAGCAAGGGCTTACATTAAGAATGCACTGAAGAGTTTGGTTGGAGATGAAATCTTTTAAGACATCACGTTTTTATTGCCTAAAAGAGTTCACTGAATAGTGAAATACTAAATTGTCAAAGAAGCAGAAAAAGAGAATTGATAAACCTTGTGCTTTTTACTGCTGCTAAAAGGTTTAGCTGTGGCTGGCTGTAAGCAGAGCTGACTTGGCATTCTTGGGGGACAAATTTCTATGTACAGGGACTTCTGCTTGGTGGCTGGTTGATCTTTTGTACTTTTTCTTTCTAAGATGTATCAAGACTCCCAGCCGAGAGCCTGCAATGAAATTTGAGAAAAGCTTTGAGGCAGAGTATTGGAATTCAGGCTTAGATGGACTTTTATAGTGTTGGAGAGGTTTTTAGATATATCTGCATTAAAGCAGAAATAAATTTAACTGGCAATGCTTTTATCATTTTGATTAGTACATTTGCTAGTTACTGAAGATAAAATGCAGGTTTATATAGATCTTGTCCTTTTCCAAAACCATCTTAGCATTCACTCTCAGTGTTTTAGTGAGGTCATAATATTGAATTTGTGATAACAGAAAATGTCGTCTGTGAAAGGCTGAGATCAAATACAAATGTATGACATCATTGTGGAAGAGAGAAATGGGTTGGCTAGAAGGGAATAAGGATTTGGTTAATCACATACAGTAGCCGTAAAATTACAGAAGATGGCCAGTAATCGTTTTTTTTGCGTCAGTTCTGTTCCTGGGGTGTATTCTCTTGGTTTCTTTTGGAAGGAGGTAAAGCTAAGGTCAATATGTGTGAAGATTTGTTCAAATACTGACGTTAAATCAGAAACATGTCAGTAGAAAGAAAAGATATTAACAATTTGCCAAATGGACAAATAAATAAATTACCCAGAGGGGTACCTCTGCTGCTGCTAATCTTACTAGTATCCATAGTTATTTTTCAAAAAGGACAGCGTTTCTTGTGTTAGAAGCTTGTAATTTAAAGCTGGCCAGATGGACCCGGATTAGGATGATGGTTCCCAAAATGTGTAATACAGGAGAATGACGCTGATGCGGCAGCTGCGCAGGGAGCAGTAATAAAAGGTTTTAATAGGAAGAAGTGGCTGTGATGGATCCAATCTTCTTAGAGCTTTTGAGTACTCCCAATTTTCCATCAATGTTATTTTTGCCTTCATTATATGGTGTAGATGACAGTCACTGTAGTACTCCCTTCCCAAGTTTATCAATAGAAGCAGTGCTCAGATGGTCAGAAACCAAAAAAAGCAGGCAGGAGGAAGACGGACTGTCTATAGCAGAGGACTGGAATTTCTTTTAAGCTTGTGAGAAACCAGATTGTCAACTCCTTGTGTAGTTATTTTTCTAAAGACAGATGTTTCATCTAGCTTTTACATTACTCATAATTTTGAAATGTCTCTTCACACTGGTTTGTTTTATTTAACCTAATAATCTTAACCCTACTAAAGGTATGGTGCAGTGATGAAACTGTCAGGTGGTACCCCCTTTCTCTTTATCCAGCTGAAGGTTCTGACCCTGATCTGGTTTTCTTTTAATTTATTTTTAAATCCCTTGCTGTTGTTTTTGACCATGATCAACAGGTACTAGAACAGGTACTGTGAGCTGATGGGGAAGGCAGGAGAATAACCAGAAGCCAGCCTGGAAATCACACTGGGGAAAGTCTGGGTTTATCTGTGCAAGGTACTGCTCATTCTGTCAAACTTGGATAAGTATTGCTGATACTTAAAGAAGCAGTTTGCATCCTCCTGTGCAGTTGTGCAGCATGTAATGCTGATTGGCAGAGTTCCCTAATGCAGCTCTTTTCCTCCTTCTTTTAGAGCTTCCTCCAGCTCTGCTGAGTTGTCTAGTTGTCAGTTCTCCAGCTAAAATGCTCTTTTGACTTTCCCTTGCTGCTTAGTCTCCAGGCCTGGACTCGACGGTGGTGGTGTCTTTACTGGAAATGCCACCCTGGTTATCACATGGAGGTGGGAGGGAAATGCTTCCCCAGCTGTGAGAAGCTGATCTGATTTCGCTGTGCGTTCCAGCTCCTGAGCCCATGGAGACAGGAGGGACTCCCTGTGCACTCAGTGCTCTCAGGTACCCAGAAACTCTGCTGCAGCCTGTCCCTCTTGTTCCTGAGAAAAAATCTGGGTTTAAGCGTCATTGTCTTGTATTTGGAGACACACACATGCTTCCTCCCCCCAGGCCTTGGAGCACCTTGCCAACAGCAGAGTGGAGGGAGCAAGGGCTCAGCCTGTGCTGCCTGTTGGCCTGGGCTGGAGCTGGTGTCCAGCAGTGGCCTGGCCAGCTCCACATGTGCCAGCCAGCTGTCCAGGTGTCCTCCTGGAGGATGGGATCTTGTAGGGCACAAAGCACAGACAGCTCCATGTGCCCCACTCAGGATCAGCAGCTGAGGCGTGACCTGGCCCGGCTGCTGTGGACCATCTGGTTTTTTGTTATTGGATAAAGTGGTTTGGATTTAACTCCTGTGACATAATCTCATTTTGGTTTAGGGTGTTTGGATGTGAGGTGTATGCATTATTCAAAAACCTTCAGAGTAGATTATCCCTTAACTGGCATGGGTAAGACAACATCCCCTATGTGGGAATCCTTGTGATTCCAGTGCTTAGGAGACCCTTCAGAAGGGGTATTGGAAACCCAAATTTTCCTCCTTCCTGCCTCTTCATCTCTAACCACTGAGGTACAATACTTTAAGGAAGGGATGGTCCTTTCCTGTCTTGTGAATGGTACTCAGATTTTCTTGTGGCTGTGTTCCAAAGAGTGTTTTAAATGCTAAGATTTCAATCTTCTAGAATATTTTCTCAATCTTTCTAGTCACAAATAATAAATGGATTGACCAAGTGTGTGATAGTGTGTTTAGTTCAAGCTGCATTTTATGGATGGTTGTAAACTAAAAGCCATACAGAAACAAGCCTATTCCCAAGGCAACTATGAGTACTAGGGCAAGGAAAGTTACTCTTGTTCTAAGGAGTACTACTTACTGAATAATCTTCCTTTATAAAGGAGCTATGCAAATTTAAGTTATTTTGTTGTACTCTGTGAAGGCAAAGATGTTTAATGCTCAACTCTTACTGAAATTTCTACTCTTTAAGTATTTTAGATTCCAGAACACATGGAATGTATATGAAAAAAAAAATCATTAGCTGTAACTTATTAGCTCTGTTTAAGCAGCTGCAAACCTTTAAAAATTAATAATTTTCATGGGGAATGTTAAGTCTGGTTTGTAAGCTGTAGTATTCATTCAGTGCAAGACTTCAATTGAAGCTGACAGGGGGCTTGCAGGGTAGGGGTTGAGCAAGCACCCCCAGAATGAACCACCTGCCAATTCAATTTCTTGGGTTTAAACCTACAAATAATTCTATCTTTGTAAAGTGTCTTTATGATGTAAATATACTAAGCCTTACGCTAAACTTTCCTTTCCTCTTGTAATACTGACTCCACAACCAAGAGAAATACTAATAGCTTTCAGAATTTAATGAGAGCATTGATATATTTGAAATTACTCTTTTAAGGTTATAAAATACAGAAATCCAGTGGTCTCCTCAAGAGCAAAGGATGAAGGTGATTAGAAGCACTGCTGGGTAAAATCTACTGACTTTCCTTAAAAACTAAGATACCTCCCGAAATATTTGCATCACTTCCCATGAACTAGAGTGGAAATGCAAGAAGTAGAAAAAAAATCCACTACATCCAATTTTCCCTGGGTTTTGCCTTCAAGAAAGGAAAAAAACCATAGATTTTACGTTCTGTGAAATTGCTGAATCACGGTTCTCCTGCCTGGCCAGGGAGCCTGAGATCAGAGGGATTTCCTCCGAGTGGTGCTGGGAGCTCTGAGCTCTGTGAGCGCTGCCCGGGCTGGGAAGTGTTGCTGCTGTGGCACGGAGCTCAGGAGAGAGGATGGGGGACACTGAAGGCAGAGGTCTGAATGCCCTTTCTGAAGACTAACCATGTGAAAAGAGCAAAAAAATCTTTTGAGGCAAATTTTTTGTCTTGTACCGCTGTACTTAAGAATACCACTGAATTCCCTCTGCAGCTCAAGCATGGGGAAGTTGGGTGCCCCAAACTGCAAGTGGTAGGAGGCAAAGCCAAGCCAGTTTCACTGGTGCAAGTCTCTCTTTTTGACTTGGCTAGCAACTTTGATGGCCCACTCTGTATTTAGGACTATCCCACGTGTTTCCCTTGGTAGACATATTTTCCTGCTTTTAATTTGAGGAATTTCGGCAGCTTGGTTGAAGTGGCTGCCCCTGGGCTGGTACAAATCTCAAAAGTCCACGTGATTCCATAAAGCATGTGCAGACAATCTGCTGCAAATGCAATGCAGATATATTTATTTCTGTTTGCAGAGTCTCAGAACATGGTAGCCCTGCCGATACCTCTGCTAACGAAAATCAACATTGCTGTGTAAATATTAGCTGTAGTACACAAAACCCTCAAGAGAACTTGCTGTTGTTTAAAAATGGTGCTGCTGATGTGTAGAGCTTGAGTGGCTCTGCTGAGGAATGGCCATAGCTGTTCAGGATCCTGGTGAGGATGCTGCCCTTGTTGTCTTGTTCCCATGTAGCTCCAGGCTGTACCTGAGGGGATAAGAAGGGACTTGGTGCAGCTACTCTTTGCTCTAATGGGACTGACAATATCAGTAGGGTGACAGAAGTATCAAGCCAGAGCTGAATATTCACATCTTCCTGACTGAGCCTATGGATTGTGAGGACTTATGATTTTTCCAAGAAAGAGATCTACAAAGACTGAACAATCAAAAAGGCTTTAAAATAAGGAATTTTAATATGATGCTTGTGATGCTTTCCCTTTTCTCTAAATTCTTCAAGGGAAGGGTAAAATTCAGCAAAGGATTTGAGCTTTTATTGTTAGGGCTGTAAATTTTCCTGTTCAACATTAATGGCTATAAATTCAGTGGGATGTTGTCACATAATTGCACTGGACTTTCCAGAAAGTCCTGAATGTTATAGAATTCCATGGGAAATTATGTCAGCTGGCAGGGTTTCACTTTCTTTTTTTATGATTCCCCCTGTTGTCTTTTATAACTACAGAGTTTCATGACGTGCCTACTTTCCCCTCTTCCCAGGAAGAGGATTTTGGAGGCTGGTAATCTAAGGGAATTATAACACCAGGGATACTGAATTAAACCTAATTTACAGGCTTGTAAACAACCTGAATAAGAAGTATTTCCTTTACATGCCTCTTGAAGTTGCTCAGCCTATAGCTTAAAGATTTGTGTGTTGGTGATTGAGCATTTCTTATTTCAGTTATATTTCCAGTGACTTCTCCAAGAAACAGAAAGGCAAGCCTGTGTGTACCTGACCTTTCTAAGTAGCAGAAAATTATATTTTTTCTTTAGGGGGAAAAGAAGCAATATTTAAATGGTCTTTGTGCATCTTGAAGAAATAAGTAAGGTGAATCCCATACTTTACTGTTATGTAAATCCCTGCCTTAAAGCTTTACATATATAATTAATTTGATTTTTTTACAAAATCTATTCCAACCAAAGTATACATGCAGTTAGGAAATTACATGTAGATAAATTGATGTATAGATAAAACATTAGCATAACAAATGGGCCAAAGTTGCTTCTGATACGGAGAATTGCCTCCTTTATCTGGATGAATTTGGCAGTGTTGCATGGTTACAAATTGAAACTAAGTAAATGCTGCAAGCAGAAAAAAAACCAGAATCAGCAGTATGAATGTGCTAGAATTTTCCTTCCTTTCTTTTTCCCTTAACTTTTGAGGAAGGTGTCGATTTTGGGGCAGAACTGTGAATCTATTTGCAGGTAACCGTTAGATTGTAAAACACATGTTGATATTTCAAAAGGGAAGTGACTTCCTTGCCTGTTTTCTTACTTTCATATAACTTTAATTTCAATATTTGTGATCAGATGATGACATTTGATGTAGCTTCTGAACAATTGATACTGTCAATTACTTTCAGGACAGATTTGCAAAGATCCTTTTATTATTAACAAATGGCCACTACTGGGTGAAGACAGGTGTTATCAAGGGACAGTCTTGTAGCATTGCTTAATAACACTGGAGAATATGCATGAAGAAATACTGAGCAATGTCACATTTCAGCAATGAGCACTCCCCTGTTTTGTACTAGATTTGGTCATGGGGGATTCTCTGTACAAAGCCTGGTGGTCATGAGTTGTCTTTACCTTGTCACTTGCATAGTTCCTATGGACAGGATTCATCTGCCTGGCTGACCCCAGGAGCAGTGTGTGTGTGTGGATGTGGCTGTCATTTCAACTGCGCTTGCCTCGTGTTTGCAGTAATACTGGAAGCTCATTCCTTGAACTCTTGTCCATCTAAGCTGGACTTTTACACTGTAGTTGCTTTTGATGATTCTGTGATGCAGAACATCAAATGTAGCTCACAGAAAAGTACACTGTAAACTGTCTTTGGTTGCAGTCTCACCTTTTTATTTGACTGACGTGAATAGCTCTCTGTCAGAGTAGTTCCCTTTACATTTCTTCTGCTGCTCTTCCTTCCCACCTTCCTGTTGCATTGTGCTATCCTTGGAATTTGTAGGGATAAACTAGTTCATCTCACTAGAACAGTGAGGAAATAACTCCACAAATGAACAAATTTTGCCTCTACTATTTGCTGTGTTGCTGCCTGCTGTGGGACCGTATATATGTCAAAGATGTGACAAAGAGATGGAATTCTGTGTGTATGGAATTGTGGCACGTTATGGCTGGGTTTGAGGGACAGGGTTCATGGGGAGCCCTGTTGGACATGACTTTTCCCTGGTGTGACTCAGCTGTTGATTCAGTTCAGCTGAAACACCTCAGGTGGATCTATTGCTTTTATTTCTATGCAAGACCTGGGGTGACACCAATGCGTGTTTAATTATGGTGAGAGTAAGGGGTTTGAGACATAAAAGATGTTTTTTTACTGTGTTGTGTAACTTACTGCATCTGAAACATCCCGTTTGTCCCATGATGATGTGGGTACTTGATACACACTGCTCACCAAGAGTTGAGCCACTGCTGCTGGAACAACTGATCTGGTTTCACAGGTGTTACTACAGAGGTGTTTAAAGGAACCTAGACAGTCTTGAAATATAGAAAAAGAGTGATCTTTTCAGGCTTAATTTCTATAAAGCAAAGAACGCCTCAAAACCTGATCTTACATTTGGATCGAGGGACTCATATTTTGAAAGGCACAAAGCAAAGAATAGATGAGCTATGTCACAGCCTTATAGATTCATCAAGCAAATAATATTTTGTTTTCTTGGCTGCTAAATGATATGAGGCACATGAAGTCTCTCTTAAAATGAAAGGTGAACTTGAGGAATTTCTGTCTAATTACATTTTTAGTGACATGTACCTCTCCTCAGAAAACGATAGATATTTTAAAAAGTGTTTTCAGGTTGCATCCACAATGTTGGTATTCTCAAAACATCTGTTTGTTTCTCAACAGGTATAAAAAACCACATAAAAAATAAAAATGGGTGAACTGGACCATGGAGCACTCTTTTCAGGTCATAGGATTAGTGGTGGAGGTATGTATGCTATCATGTTTAATTGTTTTATCGACTGTTTATGAAACACTCTGCAACTAATAGCCTCATATAGGAGCTGCTATAGCACTCTGGTTATGGTTTGAGTTGGAAGGGACCTTAAAGCCCATCCAGTTCTACCCCTGCCATGGGCAGGGGCACCTTCCGCTGTCCCAGGGTGCTCCAAGCCCTGTCCAACCTGGCCTTGGGCACTTCCAGAGATGGTGCAGCCACAGCTTCTCTGGGCAACCTGTGCCAGGGCCTGCCCACCCTCACAGGGAAAATCCCTTCTTTAGTTCCTGTCTGTATCCACCTTCCCTTTAGGTTAAAACTGTTCCCCCTCCATGCTGTTACTTACAGATCATGGTAAAGAGCCTTTCTTTTTCTCTATAAGCCCCCTTTATATGTTGAGAGGCTGCAGTCTCCCTGGAGTCTCCTCTAGCCAAACATCCCCACCTCTCTCAGCCTGTCTTCACAGGAGAAATGTTTCAGCCCTCTGACCATTTCCATGGCCTCCTCTGGGCCAGGTTTCTGTCCTCCTGTGCCAGGGACCTGGGAGCTGGGTGTTGTTCTCTGTAGGTCCAGGTGCAGAGGGGCAGAACCACCTCCCTTGGCACCTGCCCACGCTGCCTCTCATGCAGGCCAGGCCCAGATTGGCTTTCTGGGCTGCAGAGGCAACTTGCCAGTTCATGCCCAATTTTTTGCTCGCAGGATTCCCAAGTTGCTCTCCACAGGGCTACTCCCATCCATTCAGTACCCAGTCTCTGGCTGTCCCAGGGGACTGCCCGGCAGGGGGACTTGGAAAAACCCTTCCCCATCGAGGCATCGTCTGGAGCTGCATTGTCAAGCTTTGTGTAGGCATGTAGCAAATGAAAATCCTGGGGGGAGGCTTGAAGGAGCATCATGGAATGGCTCTGCAGGATTTATTTTACCTTTTACTCCTCTGCAAAACCACATGTCAGACACAGCACTTCCAGCCACGGGGCTTAATAGGGTATACAGAAACATAATGGCCAATTTCACTACTAAAGAAAACTAAAGCAGAGGTTGTGAGGAAATGCCCATTCCTTATCCCTGGAAGCCTCCTAGCTTATGCAAAGTGACTGAGTATCTGTGCATGAGGGCTTCACAGTGCTAGGGCAAAAGTTCAGGTAGTTCCTTTGCAATTGTAAGTGTACCTCAGGTTTTAGAAAATACATCTTACAGAAATTTGTGAAAAGACATTTTAGAATTTGCAAGTTTGGTATTTTATATTTTTGTTCATATGTGCATATATTTTTGTGTACATATATATATATCATTTATTTCCCTTGTAAAATACAAGGCACAGCAAATACATTGCCTTTTAAAGACAAGGTTTGCATCCTGCATGCACACTCCTGATTTTGGAGTTAATCTCAGACAGATAGACCCTATTGTTGCTTGTGTGACAGGGATGTTAGTGCCTGACATAACTCCTAGCAGATCAGTAAGGCTCTGGGAGCTGTAGTGCAGCAGCAATGGGCTTAAGAGGAGAAATGGAGTGAGGGGCTTTTCAGAACAATTCACTCTGAAAGTTTTACCTCTTTGAACACAGAATGATGTTCCATGTTCTCTGCTGGACAGTGTTGTAAGCAGTCTCAGGAAGAAGGAAAAAAACTTCACATAGAGTCTTGCTGACTTAGGGATGAGAACTTTAAATTTGGATGGATGGGAATAACAGCCCACAAGGGGGGCTTAACAAAAAGCTGCCTAAAGATCTAAAATCTGGGGAAAAGGAAATTATTTGTGCTAAGCTCACAGGAGGGATAAAATGGAAGAAATTAGTAGCTCAAGCTACTGAACACTTCTTGTGTAAGGTATATAGAGAATAAAAAAAGGTTATAATACAAGATCAAACGAATAGCCCGGTTAGCATAATGCTGACTTGGTGGAGTAACTAGTGTGTGGAGCAGGTGAGGGTGAGGAAGGCAGGACTGAGGGGGAGGGAAGGAAGGAGGCATGTCCTCACTGCATGGGGCTGGCCTGTGCCGCTGCGGGGGTGAGGGGTAGGAGCCTCCTCTGCTCCGATGGGAGCCAGGGCAAGGTCTCCATGAGGATTGGGCTCCTCTGTACCTGGGATTACCTCCAGTGGGCTTCGCTCAGGTTCAGGTGACAAATCCTGTTCAGACAGGATTTTAACTCTTGATTTTTTGGATTTGTTCTGATGTGACTGCTGGTCTCCTTGGCTGGAGACTCAGTGGGAAATGGAACTGCAACTCATTCCACTTGCATGGGATTGGTAGTTTTTATACCTTTTAGAAAAAAACTACTCCTGTTGCTCAATCCATAGGTTACAATAAACGTTGAGGCAGTTTTCCAATCAGTGCAAGAAGAATGCATTTATTGAAACTTAGGTATTTCTGTATTAGAAGTTATTACAATGCCAGTAAATGCAGTTTAAAAATAATTAATAACTAAATTCACAAGTAAACTATACTTTTCAAATTAACTTTTTGTAATCAGACAACTGGTTAGTGTTTATTATATAATTTCTACAAGTTTATATTTGTTTCAAATTCTCATTCACCAAGTAACAACAGCATTATGAAAACTTCTAGTGTTTAAAACATTGGTTCTGATTTCTATCTATCATGCTTTCATTTTATGACTTGCACTTAATTTATTTCTCAAGAATTTGAAATGACCTTATGTGTTTTATATGATAACTAGACAATTTGGTGATTCCTGCAAGAAATGCTCTTTGCAGCCGGAAGTACAAACCTGTTGACTACAAACATCTGTATGAACTTGCTGCAGAGGCAAAAATGGCCTCTGCAAAAACTCAGTTAAAGGTATGATTTTTGTTTTATTTGTAATGTGAATGCTTTTGAAATTCAGTGTCATATTTCTTGTCCCTGCCCCAAGGAATCTGAGAACGAATAGGGATCACAAATTGCTGTAACAATGTTCAGCCAGAGGGGGTCAAATATGAAAGTTCATCATAGCTACACTGTGATTTGGATGTGTTCATGTCAATGTGTGGACTTTCTTTGAATCAGGGATACAAAATATGTGTGGATTCTACTTCCTCGAAAGGCGGGAAAAATTTGTATTTTACTTCTTTGAGGAAATTCACCCAAACTTATTACATAATCCTGGAGGCAATGAAGAATTTGTGGGATTAATTGGGAAGGGGAGGCTGATCCAGGAAAAAATGCTAAACAAAAAGGTAGGAAGTGAGGATTTCCAAAAGCCAAGGTAGATCTTAAAAAGAAGATTAAAAATGTTTAGTAGCCATAAAATGTACATGTAGAGCAGACAGCTGTTAATTGGTGCAGAACATCTCAAGGGGTAAAGACACCAGCAGCCTTATTTAATACTAGAGAAGGGTGACTAGTGAATGAGAGAAAAAAATACATACTTTATGGTATTGCTTCCTTTAGTGCATGTAGGGATCATATATCAAAAATTCTGGCAGATATTGCTTCATGGGTTGGCAATACCAAATTCTACTGAATTCATTCAAGCTTTATTTTTTCATCTTTCTTTCGTTTTTTCACCTTCTCAAGTGTTTTCCAACTGAGTAGGTAGTAAAATATATCTGGTGAAAGCTCCAGAGAGACTAGCATGTATTCCACCTACTACTTTTTCTTGCTGATTCAAGCCATTCAGATTTTGAAGAGCTGAGTTACTCTTCCTTTGAGGCAGAACCAAAGAAACAAATGGTAAATCAGTTGTTGGCTGCTTAAGAAATAAAAAGACAGCACAATAGGAAAAATAGGTAATATTGCAGCAGTTATACATAAATGGCATTGCTGTTGCTATAAAATAATTTCAAGAGCATATTAAACTTTACATACAAATGTACTTAGACTTTTGTCTCAGTTTAAGAATTGGTTTGAAGATGTAACTCAGATTGCTTTAAATACAGTATTCTGTTTGCTTAAGTCTGATTTCAAGCACCTAATGGTAATCAAGAGGAAACTATAAGTAACTTTTTAAATGTGAAAATATGTAAGCAATAGAAGTGAGACATTATCTTTGACTGAAAAGTATTGTAACATGGTGATTGAAAGCATGAAACACGTGTGTTCAAGCTCTAGTACAGTCCCACATGTGGCTTCCTGTAAACACCTTGTGTCACGTTCCCAGGCACATAATCTCTCCATAGCCCCTATTGCAGCTTCTTACCCCAATAACAGCCCTAAGGCAGGTTTGGTGCCAAGCACAAAGGACCAGCCACATTCCAGTCGGGGTTCTTCCTTGTGTGACTGACTAGGAACCAGGTACTGAACTTCAGCCTGAGGTACTGAACTCAGATTCATCTGAGATGTGTTTCTCATATCTCAAGTAGGATTTTAGCTTTGTTGGTGGGTGGCTGAGGGACTGTGATGGGAGAATTTTCAGGCCCTTCCTTGTCTGTGAGTGCTGCAGAGAGCAATGCTTGCTACACCTTTTCCCACTCGTGTTCCTAGGCCAGCTGGGGCAGGAATGGGAACGTGCTGGGGACATGTTTGTGGGGGTGTGTGTGTCTCTGTGTGTTTGTGTGCCTCTGTGTGTTGGCTCAGTGCTCTTGTGCATGTGAACACGAAGGGGTTGTGGTGTGCAGTTTTTCCCTGGGCAGGTAAGTTGCAGGTTGTTTCTACCTGAGCCAAGTGGAATCCCAGCATTTTTGACTCAGAATGTAATTTCTTTGCTGAACTAGATGTGGAGTGAGATCTTGATTAATTTCTCCCTTTTATGAACTAAGACAAGACTTTCCCATGTATTTTTCTTGTCTTACTGCCATTTTGCTGTAGAACAATGTATCTGCAGGAGGGGGGATCTGGGGAGGGGGAAAAAGGGTCTGTGCATGAGTTGTGGGAGCCTCTGGGATGCGGACAGGTGTTCCGGAGGAAATTGATGGCAAGGCAGCACAAAGAGAGACTAGAAAGGAGCTTTGTCCTCAGTATGCACCAAGAGGCCAGAGACAGTCACAATGGCAGGAGGGTGAGAAGAAACCACTTCTCAGGCAGTCT
>NW_008238361.1:392092-405910 GCF_000691975.1 Corvus brachyrhynchos
GCTTCTGATCCTTTTTCCTTCATTGTTGGCTGGACAGAGTCATCTGGCTGCCACTTCAGCAACCTTCCCCTGGCAGACTTTCCTTTGGTTTAAGCAGGAACTCCATCTGTTTCGAAAGCAGGTAGTCCTATTTTATCTGAAGTGTGAAGCAATATTTTTGGAAAGCCCTCAGACAGTTTGAGAGCCTCTGTAATTGGGTAGATTTTGTAAAAACACTCTTTTTTAGTGATATGTTTTCGAAATTCTTTTTCTTGGCATACTTTAATTCTTTCATCTTCCCACCTGTAAGAAAGTATATTATTTGTTCTCCTGCTAGTCTTTTCCCACCTTTACCTCCAGGGAAATAGGGATGGGAAAGAAAAGAGGAAAATGGACTGCATTTTTTTTCACTTTCTCCTCTCATTAATTGTGATTTGAAAAGCAACAAACTCATTTCATGGAAATCGGTTACATTTGAGCCCATTTTTCTTTAGAAAAACACAGTTTAAAAAAAAGCTATTAGGTTCATCAGTCTGTATTTAAAAGTTGCCATGTGAAGGCATTTGATAAAGCTGTTGGATATGTTCAAAACACAAGCTTTAATTTTCCCTGCAGATTAAAAAAACAGAGCAAGTTTCAAAAACTAGCAAAGAGCGAAGGCTGCTGAAACAGCATCGTCAGGTGTGGTGGCAAGAGCATAAAAGACTGAGTGAGAGCAGGTAAGGGCTGAGGAATCTGAATGAGTGATTACTAAAGAGACTTTAGTAGCCAGAGTTTCTGGGCTGGCACACTTGATTCAAGGTACATGAAGAAAAAAGATTAAAATACCTGATCTGAAGGTATTTTTGTGTGAGGAATGAAGGTTTGTGATCTACATGGAGAGGGGTCTGTGACATGAAGAGCTCACCTAAGGGCAGGGAGAACAGTGGATGTTGCTCGCGGAACCTCTCAGTGCTGGGCTCGTAGCTGTTCACTTGATCTGTGGCGTCCAAAGCCTGGGCCTTTGTAGGAGTATCAAAAGTCTTCAGATACTTTTTAATTCCTTTGGTGTCCGTCTCTAGACGTGTATGTTGAGTTCACAGTTGCAACAGGGGACATTAATAGTACCCTTGTCTATTACCCTGTGTAGTCAACAACAGCATTTGTGGCTTCTTTTATCATCTTTGTGTCCAAGTCCTTCACTTCATACCTACCCAGGCAAAGAAACCCCTTTTTTATTTAATTATTGGAGTATTTGAGGCTCATCATTCTTGCAAATGTAATGAATAAGAAATTAAAGCTTCTCCAAAATGCATGTTCATTTCCTTCAGGCAAAAAGCAGAAGGAGAAATGAAGACTTTTGTTAATGAAGAAAGCCATAAGAACAACTTTTTTTTTTATTTGAGCGACTTGGGTAAGAATTTTTTATTAATTTTTTTTTTATAATCAACATTATCTTGATTGATTGATTGGGTTTTTAAGTTCCTGCCTGGACAGGTTTAGATTTACAGAGCACAGTGCTATGTAACATTTTGTGTGTGTTTGAGAAAGCTTTATGTTTCATACAGAGCAGAAATTGTCCAAGGAGCGAGACACTTATCAAACAAATGCTTTAGTTCCTGTCTGGCAGCTAAAGGAGGATTTGAAACTCAAGCTGGCTAAAATGCAGCGTTACCTCTCAAAAGAATCTTGTCAGAAACCCAAGATCAATTCAGTTGAAGTGTTACAGCAGGTTGGTATTTTAACTAAATTTTTACAATTTATTATCACCATATTTTTAGCGTTTTGATTTATTTTTATGTTGAATTTTCAGACTATAACTCACATGCAGGGTGTGCCATAAACCCTCCTTCTTACCGTGGCATAAATCTGTTCACATCTGTAAAAGTGTAGCAGTGTAGGGCTGGAGCTCCGACTCTGTCTCTAAGTAAGAGTTTTCATATTGTAACAAGAGGAAGAAGTAACAGTAACATGTTTCATGAAACAGATCAAATTTATGAAGAAGCAGCAGAAGGCAATTTTGGAAGGTCTTATCCTTGAAAGTCTGGCTTTGGAAAGAGAACTCGAAGAGTATAAAGAAAATGTAAGCTTTTCCTTGTAAATTCAAGTAGAAATTTCTTGAGGGGGCAAATATGATGCTGACTAGTGTCCTGAGCAGCATTTCTTCATTGCAGGCATTAGTGCACTCTTCTGAAGAGAAGAATGGACTTTTCCTTGAAGTTCCTCCCGAGCTGCTGTCTCTGGAATGCCCGTACCCTGACTTGAAGACCTTAGTGATTGATGAGTACCAGGAGCTTGCCAGTGGATACCGGGCGAAGCTTCAGGAGATTGATCAGCAGTTAGAAGCTTTATCTAGGTAATGACACATCTCTGCACGTGTTTTGTTGGGGATGAAATGTGTACCTGTAATGTGATTTGTAAGCTGTAGATGCTGTAGTTGGCTTTGTCACTCGATCTGTTCTATTCTGTGCAGAGCAGGGGAGGCACCGCCCAGCCATGGGGTTGGACAGTCGGTGTTTACACAGCTGAGAGTGAAGCCTGTCCTTGCAAGAGCTCTCAGCTGAAATAATAAGCAACATGTTTGGTGGATTAAGGAACCAACAATCTGGTGTGTATCAAATGTCCTTTTCATATGCTCTTGCAGGAATGGAAATGACTCCTTCTCTGTGGTAATTACACTAGCAAGATTATGACAGAAAAGTACAGTCTTTTTGAGACACACCTCCAACACTTTTATCTATAAAGCAGATAAAAAGGTCCAATCTTTTCACAAATTTTGGATCACTGCAGTAAGTGTCATCACAAAGAAATGTAGAAGATGTATATAGCTCTGATTCAGATAACTGAAAGGAAGAGAAATTTTTCTGTAAATGAAAATATTTATTGAAAGAACGGTATTTGTAATCTAGATCTAGAAATGTAACAAACCTATATATTAATAATATAAAGCTTAGCCTTTCTGCTGAAGCTGTCTAGAGTCCAGGAGATACTGAGTTGCAGACATTGGAGGGCCTTTGACTTCTTTTTGCCATCCCCTGATATTCCTCTGGCTTTGAATGGCTTTGGGTTGTCAAAAGACTGAGAAAGGGGAGGCCAGTGGAATGGTTTGAAGCCTGGGCAGGAGAAACTGGGGAGAAGAGGAAGGTCCCCGAATTTCTTTGGTGAAACAATAGCATGTTGCTTCCAAATCTGTTTTCTATATACACATAAAGTGCAGGACTTGTTCTGTCCCTGCTGCTGAATTAGTTTGGTGTGCTGAAACAGGCTAAAGATGCTGGGTGCCATAGAAAGGGATATCATGATCTACTCATCTTTTGTACAAATTGTACAAATATTCTGTATGTTATTGTTGTGTTACCTGAAACCTGTATATTATTACTGGAGCATCCTAGCTGTTATAACACGATACTTATTGAAAATTGTTTTGATTTATCCCATATTTATAGCATTTATTAAGCCACAAGTGGCAAATTTAAGCAGTTCTTTTGCTGTTCTTTGATATTTTGTTACAGTTTCTCTTACAGAAGAAATTTTAACAACCTCAATGAGAAAACCTGTGACAAATGTTAAATCACTAAATATGTACAAGGTCTTTCTAGTGGTTTTAATCAAAATTTTGTCAAAGTTTATGATCAACACAGTCTTGGTGAAAATTCCTAACTTAAAATCCCTGACTCACACAGCATATGTGCTCCTGAATAATAGACAAATGTCGGTATAGACAACATAATCTCTGAAAATGGTTGAAAAATCTGCTGTAGTATTTTCACTGATCATAGGCCAGGTGTGAGTTTAGGTCTGGAGCTAATTTTGCACTGATAATTAAATAATATTGGGACTTAAAGATAAAATGCCATGTTTGCAAGGGAAAGAATTTCAGTTGTAGCTTGAACACATGTGTGAGGCACTTTGAAGGAAGGAGGTTGTGATCTCTAGGTGGGAAAAACACAGTGGATGAAGCTGGAGAACATGCTGGTGGTAGGGTAGGAATCTGCTGAGGGCTGTAAGAGGTATAGGGCCATGTACCCAGTTTGGGCCAGAGAGTGCCAGTACTGAGAACTGGAAATGGACCATCAGTAATTATCTCAGGCATTTTATTTAAAACTAGACCTTGGGGATTTTTGTTTGCCTTCTAGTCTCCAATTCTTTAATGTATTGCTCATTTATGTTCCTATGAGTTTATCCACAGCAGCATTAAAAACGAATTTTCAATTTTAAAAAAAAGAAAGACTTTGTTCTTGTAGCATTGCTTCCTTCCAATATATGGGTTTGTAAAAGACTCAGCTCACTTCTTACATTTATATTGGCTAATTTGCATGGAGTTATTCTATGAGTTTGCAAAGATGCAGCCTTGTGATTGAAGTATTCTAGAATTCATCATGCTAACTGTGATCCCACTGACACAGATAATGCTGTCAGAAATGGAGTGACAGCTCCTTGACCTTGGTGTGTATCCCCTGTGCTCTACTGATTAAGACAGCCTTAATGAAGCCTTTGCAGTCACTGTCATTGCTCTGTACCTGGAGAGACCAAACATCCTTCTGCAATACATTTTTTTTCTCATTTTTGTGACTTGAGAAGTTGCTCAGTAGTACATGGTTCTATGATAACACAATAACTTGGTTGCTTCAGCTGGATCACTTGGCCACTTCACTTCTTCTCTCATCATATGTTGAATGTACGGTAAAGAAGCCTTCAGTTAGTACTACTCTGGCATTGCCTATCCCATTTTTTAACAGTTTGGACTGTCTGGAACAGAGAATTTGGAAAATGTACATAGAATGTTCAAAAAAGAAAATTTAGAATAAGGTAATATTCTGGTCTGGTCTATTCTATGTGATTTTCAATCCCACTAGAATGCACATTGCAGTAGTCATTGCTTTTAAAAATTGAAGAAGAGCTTGGGGTTTTTTTTCAAGCCTTATACATTATAATTACAATTAGATTATAATATTTTATAATCTAATTTCTTCTGCTGTTGCTAAAACACAAATTTTTGTGTTTGGGAAACACCCAGGTCCTGAGCTATCCCACAAATTGTGGACTTGGACTGATGTGTGTTATAATGATTCTCTAAGCACTATTATATTTTTTCCCCAATTTCCAAGGATGTCTGAATTATTTAAATCACTGAAGGATGAATGGAATATAGCAGATTCAGCACTGCATCCTCTGCAGCATCTTTTCAAAGGAATGGGAGAGTAGGACAGAGTCGAGTAAATTTAGCTCCTCTTCCCAGGCCTGTTACCGGGGTGTTTCTGGTGCAACAATGGGCAGTGACATAATTAATAGCAGGGGGTTGATGTCTCACTCGGAGGCATTGTGGCACAGTGTGTGTCTGCAGATCCACCGCGACAGCGGTGCCGGTACCCGCTGCTATTGCAAGGGATCTGTGGGGATTACAGCGGGGACAGGGAGCTTCCCCTCGGAGTTGTTTGTATTCTTTAGAGTGTGTAAAGCCAGGGATTAATGCTGGGTAAATCTGTTTCAAAGGAAGCAGCTGCCTCAGGGCTGTTGCATATAAGACAATTGCTGTGTTTCAGCTCTGAAACAAAATAAAGATTGTGCTGTGCTCTGGTACAATGCTGCATACAAGGAAAGCAAGCACTACATTTAAAATCTGGGTCATGCATTCAGCCTGGCAAATGTTTGTCAATATCTTGACACTGTAGAAACCTGATAATACCTTAAATATTCATGTCAAATGTGTTGGCAATTTTCAGACTTGTTTTAAATGAGATGTTCCTTTCTGGAATTTTACAGAAGTGTGAGGTGACATCTCAGATTCACTCAGCAGGATATGTTGAAATTCTCCATGTGTCTGGTGACTATGAATATGCTGGGCTGGGTCATGCTGGTTTTTTCTTTTTTTCACTATTTGTCTACGAGCAGCTGACAAAATCTCAGCACAGCTGACAAATTTTGGCACAGCTGACAAACCAAGGCATTGGCAGTCAGTTTGTCCCCACTTACAATAAACTACTTGTAGCTCCCGCTCCAGCTGATTGCTTCCCGAAGGATCTTCCACAAAAATTTCTCCTTCTTGTTGTGAGCAGTGCACAGATTCATGGTTAGCTGCCCGTTAGAGGAATATAAATTGGAGGGAACTTGACAGAGGTGCATCTGCCCCATGTGCTGGAGGCAGAGGAGGTGGCCAGACTGGCCATGGGGCTGCAGTGTCTCTGCTGTTCCCTGCTCTCAAGTTCATGGTGTAATGCTCCCTAAGATATATCTTACTCTGCCTTGCTCATCTTTGTAGGCAGAAGACCTTTATTTGTTCACCAACCTGCATGGGCAGAAATATCCAAGGTAAAATGTTACAAAACCATATCTCAGCTCTTAGAACTGTCTCGCTACTGTCACTAAAGTGATATATTCAGATGTCACCATACTGAGGTGTGTCGGGACTCACAGAGGAGGATTATTGATTTCTTTCAGAAATTACAAGAGATAGTGATCCAACCCAAAACCAAGAAAACCCTAACCCCTGGTACTCTCTCCAAGGGAGGGCCACAAGGGTTTTTTGGGTGATTCTTCTCATAAACAAATGAATGAAGTGGTGGGGCTGGAAAGACAAGAATTCTAGGTGTTACCTAAAGAAAAAAAAATATTTTGGTACTCACTTAGGTCAGATCAGTAGGAGCAGTTGCAGTGAAAGAGATTGAAATCAGAGAAAAGAATAATAAATTTGTTCATTCTTCAGGAAACCTGTGCTTTAGAATATCAAATCATGACACAGAGATTCTAAAATTAAAAACCAAACTGATTTCATAGAAAAGCTGCCTCTAGAGAAAAGGGAGAAGTTTAAAACATTAATTCCTGAGCACCAGTTGCTGGACATTATTGTTAGGGGCAGTAAATGCTGCAGAAATAGCACATCTTTCCAATACCACCTCAGTGACCAAGCTCAGGGACTGTCTCTGGGAGCTGTGCCTGCTGTTCCAGGCCTGCAGTGTGAGGGTTATGGGATGTTACAGCACCATTCCCTCTTTGAAGGATTCCTTAGCCCCCTTTTCCTTCTGGGGCACTGCTTTTGCTTTAGTGAATGAAACCCACCCAGCTCAGATATTTATATTCCTTGTTTGTCTGGGAAATTCAACATATAGAAAGAAACATTTTCACTGCTGTTCTGCTGTGGCTCACGTAATTTCACTCGCTAGGTTGTCTCCAGCCTTTGCTTGGTAGTTGTCAGTTGCTGCAAATGAAATTTTTGCAGGAGCAGGATTGGTGCTCTCCCTTGTTTTGAGGCTGCTTCCATTTCTTTTCATGAGGACTGGGCTTAGTAGCAAATTCCTAGCTCCTAGAAATAGTTTGTCGGATATTTCATACAGTTCAAAGGAAGAGAAAGTTTCACTTATTTTCCTGTCTCATGGAAGCTTGTATCAGGAAGGTTGTTTCCTTCCACAACTTTATTCATTTTAGCTCCTGCTGAGTCTTCAAGTCAGGTTCATCACTGTTGCATTGCTAGTCCTGCCCCTGTGTGTGCACTCGTGGTCGGGAGCGTTCTGTTGGAGCCGGTGCTGCTGCACTGTGACGCAGCCCCATACAGCCAGGGCTCGAAGCCCAGTGGTGGGGTGGGGTGGGTGGGGAGGTCCCTGGGCTGCCCGCTAAGGTGTGGGGTGGCACCGCAGGCAGTGCCAGCTGTGATGGGGCTGCTGGGGGCTCTCTTCACCAGAAACTGGATTGCTGTTTAATCCTGGGGTTTGTTGACTCTGTTTTGTGAGTTGTTCCAGCGCTGTCAGCAAATGCAGACTGTGAACCTTCTCTTGGTGCAAAGCAGAGGGTAAAGTGTCAGTGTGTGCTCTCTGTCCAGTGCCAGGATCTGCTGCCTGTGGGCACTTCTGTCTCTTTTGAAGTCCACTTTCTATGTGTCACTTTCATTTTGCTCCGTATATAATCACATCAACTACTCAAAAGCACTATGTGAGAGCCCAGGTTAGAGTTAGGGATTCTTATTTTCTCATAAAACCCGTTTTTGTGCCTGGAATCTCTGTGCACAATACACACATTGTTACTGCAGAGCTCTCTATTTTGATGTGTTTGTAGCACTAATGGCCATGATAGTGTTATTGGAGTGCATTGCACGTGATCTCTCCTCACCGGCCCATCCTCATTGTGATGCTCTTTACATAAAAGACAAGGGTAACTTTTAACATGTGTTCAAAGAGGGGGGAAAAAAAATCAAACCAGAAAAAGTACACATAGAGTGCCAGAAGCAAGGTGTTTGTACCAGAGAATAGTAATTTGAGTGTTTCCTTGTATTTGGTTAGCATTCAGTTGCCACCATTCTGATCCAGGAATAATGATTCTTTGCTGAAAATGGTATAGTAAGCTAAGATTCTTTTTTTTTTTTTATGAAATCAGAGGAAAAAGAATTGAAGCATAAAGGAGAGATCTTCTGTTTCCAGAAAGATGGGTGAGGGTTAATTCCTTCTAAGGCCATATGGGTAAACACACAACCCCACTATTCTGCCTGAAGAAAGTAAAATGAATGCCTTAGGTAGGTGAAGATAAGAGGGCCTCTGTCCAAATTTGGGGCAGCTTCCTGGCAAAACAGGCAGCAGGGAAAGGGCCAGGAGGGAGGAAAGTGAAACGCATGTCATGGAGAGATTGGGTCTCTTGCCTGACAGGATGTTGCTTAGAAATGGTTTGTTAAAATGCAATGTTGTCTTTGCATTCTTAGATGTGTTTGTAGGCAAAGTTTTCCCTCTATAAAGCTGAGGGGTGTGGGGGTGTTTCCCATGTCCCCCTCAGTGTCTCGAGTGCTGTCAGGGGGGAAAATGCACCGCAGGTTCACTGCACAATGTTCTACAGACAAGTTGTGTTAAAATGGGTTACAGCAAATAATTTCTTAATACTAATGTTTACTGTTTTCTCTTCAGAGATAATGCTACCTCATGAGTCTAGTTTAATATTAATTACATGTGAGCTTCTCACAAAAATTCCCATTTTGAAGTACCTGTTCTTTCTGCCTGCATAAGGATAAGGCCATTCCAACACCTCACTGGATGCAGTGCTGTGGAATATCGAGGCAGTGCTGCTGGCCTGGGGAGCCCAGGAACTGCAGCAGCTGGAGGCAACAGGAATTTGGGGGGGGGGGGGTGGATAGAGTCTCATGATTACCTTCTTTTAATTATCCCTGGGCTCTTAGTCACTTCTGAAACCAGGTCACTGGGCTAGAGAGACCTTTTGGTCTGACTCAGTGTTGCTGCTTGGATGTTAATGCTGACAATGACAGCCTGACATTAATCCCTTCAGGGCCAAGAGTTCAGACTGAGGGTAAAATCTGCATCACCACCCCTGGTACTGTTTTAGATGGATGTTACTTCTTGCTGCTCTCTTTGTCTGAGACAGATGCATGCAGGCTGATTACTACAGCTCCGATTCTAAAATCGGTGAATCTTATACCTTGCTGATGAGTTTATGGCTATTAGAAGTTTGGTAAACTAGATCCTCATTTAACTGCGTGCAAGGATTGTCACTTCATTCATTCCCTTTTGATCATTTATTTAGTGCTCAGTGGTAGAGTCTGATCATCTTGTTCCTTTTTCCTTGTTTCCATTTTTGTATTTTCCCTGTGGGGTCACTGATTATCCATTAATGTGGCATGTTTGAGAAACACAGTGACATTCCCCAATAAAAAGCCAGATTAGATACAGGACAATTCACTCAAATGATGATACAATAAGTGTCATATCAGCAAAGCAATGTGTGTTTGCTTTATTTCATTAAATCTGATTTTGTCACCTCTGACCCAACATCCAGTTTACAGCATCAGGACTGTGAGTCCACTCAAGGCTGGGCTGTCCAGAACCAAACTCCTCCTTTTCAGTGTTTAAGTTATACTGGGACAGATTGTTTTGCATTCCTGTAGGAGCAGTGACTGGAAGGAAGAAGATCAGTGGGTTTTCCAGACTGTTATCAATCAGTACCCAAGTGATCTTCAGAGGAGGAGGACTTTGTACCTGGATATGCTGCAGAGATATCTTCCCCACAAATCCAGGCAGGAGCTGGTCAGTGTTGATTTACATATTCATTCAATTATACAAGTTCTTAAACTATGTAGTGAACAGTTGTATTAAAGAATGTTTATTGAAGTTTTTTCATTTTAAAATGTCTTAATTATAAATGTTATTCTGCACAGTAAAGAAGAAACATCCCTGGCTCAAAATGCAGGAATTTAAAAACCTACAGTCTCTTCAAAACAAGTCCTGGGCAGATTTTATAGTCCCACATAGTCTTACAGCCAAACTCACAAAAATAATTTGTTAGCATTGCTTCTGCTGTACAATTTTATAGCTATGTTATGCCACTCTGGTTCTCTTGGTGTTTTTATTTTTCATGAGGATATACAGCCTTGTGGCACTGTCTAGGAATAGTTATTTTAATTGTTCCATGGCACATATGTAGCAGGAAGAGTGGAAAGTTATCTCCCGCTCTAAGGGAGAGGCTATTTTTATATACATAATGCCTTTCAAATTGATTGCTGATTCCTCTTGCACTCCACAGTGAATAAGCACATAGCAGCTAATTGAGAAACCCATTTCAAGGCTAGAACACTTCAGGATGTCATAAGGAAAGTAGGAGGCTTTTTTTATCTCTGTATTTTTAGACCATCTACTTCCCTGTGTTTGAGGAGTGTCTAGTGCAAAGGAGTGACAGTGAAGTGATACTGATAATTAGCCAGAGTTTCACTAAAGATAAAGTTCTTGTGGATTTCAGAAATTTTTCCTTGGACTGAATAGGGCTGAATAGACACAAGCTTTGGACAATGGAGGTATGTTTTAAGCACAGCCACTATTAATGGGTCTCCCTGCTTCTTTGAAAGTTCATTTAAAATTTAAAACCACTAAATTTAAAACTCCTAATTCTACATCGAACTGATGTCTCTTGGGATGTGTATTAGCATGACAACTATGGAAATGTTAAAACACTGCTAAGAATCTATTCTTAAAACATGTGTGTCACATTGGAACACCAGCCCAAGAGCCTTCCTGGCTTCCTTCCCTCTGTGCACGGTGGTCAGTGGACAGGCACTCAGCTCCTGATCCCAGAGCAGCTCGTCTGAGAGGTCTGTGTTTGGAAGAGCAAACTCTCCAGCCCCTGCCTTGCTTAGGAGTGTCTTGGCTCAGGAGCCTGTGAGTCTGGGTCAGCAGCCTGGGCAGTGGGAGCTGCTGAGGCAGAGTGCCTGTGGTTTGGACACAGGGAAGCTCGAGGTGCACCTTCAGCCAGCCACAAGCTGATAGGAATATCTGTGAGTCAGGCAGCAGGTGAGTCAGCATCCCCTGCTCCCCTGCCAGAAGCCTGGAATTAGCGTCTGGAATGGTCCCCTTGACAGCTGTGAGCAGCCAGCCATCTCTAGAATCTTGTTCATCCCTATATATTTTGGGGATATAAGACAGGTTCAAGACTCTACTGCCTCATTCTCTGCAGCCTTTCCTGATACTGCTTCCATCAAAGTCTTGAACCTTGAATATCCTCATGAACCTCACTGAATTAGGCCAAAGCAAGCGGATTTCGGATTAAACCCTCCCCGTTTTTGCTAGGTGCTGACACTGATGGTAGCACTGTGCTGCTTGGCAAACTAAGATTCTACTTCCAAATTTCCTGCTAGGAAGAAGTGAAGCTGATTCCCCCCTGTACTGCTTCTGTGCAATTGCTGTTATTGGTGCCCTGTTTCTCTGCAGATCAGAATTTGCTAGGAAAAGCCTCATCTTGCTGGAAGTGCTTGATATCTCTGGAGACGTATTGGAAGGACCTACTTATATGCTGTGTCCTTCAGGATAGAGAGGGACCATTGCATTTCATTTATTCCCTTTGCAAAAGCATAGCTGAACAAAGAGCAGTGGGCCAGGAGGATGCTGTGGTGCTGGCAGAGAGGGCCATGCTGGAGGGGTGTCACTGCCCAGGACTCTGGGAGACGGTGGCAGCCCTGGCACCTGGCAGAGTGCACTGGCCCTGTGCTGTGGATTCCATGGGAATATTGGTGATACAGTAACTCAATCAATTATATGCGAGGTTTGCAAAAATGTCTAGAATTTTAATTTTATTAATGAATAGTTTTTAAGCCTTTCTGAAATGCTTTCCTCTTTCAGGTTGTTCATGAGAAGGCTTGGGATCATTGCCATTCCATTAGGAATCAGCGCAGAGTCTTGCTGTTAAACTGGGCTCAGGCCAGGAAAGCCTTTGTCCTTAGGGCAGTGGCGACTGCTGCTGAAGCTGCTGCTGCTCATGAGGCAGAAGTGGTGCTGGCTGATTCCAGGCAAAAGCAGCTGGAGATCTGTGCTGATCTGAAAGCAAAGGTACGTTTGGTTATAAATCCATCACCAAATCTGTATCTAACAGATACATTCAAAATGAAGTTCTTTAGATTAACACTAACCTGTTTTCAGATAAATAATGGATATCTGTCTGCCCTTCTGTTTATTTTTAAGAATGCTTTCTAAGACCTGAAACAATGGATCCCATAACTTGTTTGCCCTTGTTATAGAAGGTTCACAATATTCTGATTTACTGTGAAAAGAAGTAAAAAAAGATAAAAATACCTGTGTGGTTTTGGTAAGTGAATAGAATAAAGTGGGAGGAGGCTTGGACACAAGAGGAAGATGTTGTGATGTTCATGCCTAAGGTGTTTGTAGGAGGAATCCCATTTCTGGGCATGAGAGGCATGTTAAGATTTGTTTAAACTGCTCTCTGTGATTTTTGAGTTGCACAGAGATGAACATCTGAGAGCATGCATGATGTGTTATTCTCACTTTACTGATATTCTCTCTGCTGAGCCCTCACTTTTCAGTGAAATACTAAACACTTGATTTAGGTTTTCTACAAGAAGGAAGGCACAGTAAAACCTGTTCTGTGAGGCAGGATTTTGATGTTGATCTAGTTTTTAGTTAGCAATAACACAAAAGCCCTTCTGTCTTGTGTTCTGGAACTGTCTGGCATAGGAAGGTTTGAATCTAAACAGTTTAGGGTTAGAAACTGTCTGGGCATGACTAAGTGGGGAGTACCCTGTTCTGACTCCTGTGTCAGCCTTCCCTTGAGCCAGGGGCAGGAAGGAGTGGTTCTGTGGAGTTGAGGGGATGTTTGGTGATTTTTTACCTAGGCCTTCCTTTCTGGAATGCCTGTGTATATCTTATCTGCATAACCAGAGATAGAAGGGCCAGTTATTCCAGAACTTTGAATTTGAGTCACTTTTTTTTCCTTTGTTTCTTTTATTTTTCTTCTGCACAAGAAGTAACAAGCTGATTTTGGAGTACTTTGTTGTTTCCACATAGTTTAAGATTCTCACAGATGCACTGAACAGTGTCTGAAAGTTTTTTGGATTCTGACCTCCTGTTTCCAGGAACTGTTTGAAACTTAAACCTATTAGAACGACACTTTTCAAGGGTGGCCTTCAAAGGGATCTCTGTTAAAATGTTGAATGTTTGAACAAAACCAACTCACCTGTTCCCCAGAAAAGAGGAATGAAAAAGGAACATTTCTTTCATTAAAGAAGGATATCATTGTGACCTTGTTTTGATCAGCTCCACAACTGAAAGGGCTGGAAGACGGAAACTGAGATTGGGCACAGAGCTCACTCATTTTCAGAGAAATGATTCTCAGCGTATCCATGGCTTCTGTTTTGGTTTGATGGGGATATGCATTTGAAAACTCATAGTTTGCCCAGTTATAGTTCATTTTACAGATTTTTCTTTCCACACTTCTGAACTTTACAGCTACAGAGTGTTGGACATGGAAAGCAGCTGCTGGCAAATAAAAGGGAACTCAGTCCCTTTTATTCTATCCATTAATATTATATTATATATATCAGTGAGCTAATTTACACAGGGAAAACCCATCCCAACAGGGATCTGTAAGATG
>NW_008238361.1:405939-429661 GCF_000691975.1 Corvus brachyrhynchos
AACTGGAAATCGGGGATTAGGGCTGTTCTTCCACCTTTTCTTTTTGGCTATTGATTGACTTAACATTCTGCATTTCAGTAAGTTTCACATCAGGAGATCTTACTTGTATCCCTTTGCCAGAGGGGCAGTGTAGTTGCTATGATGATTTACCTGTGGGTAAAACCTAGATATGCTTGTGAGGAGGTTGTATCTGACAGAGAGGGACAGAGATCTCCTTCATTACAGCAGCAGGTTTCAGAGAGCTGCAGCATTTGTGTGCGTGTTGATCCCATGTGTGAACAGAAGTGATGGCACACACACGGAAAGAAATGTAATATCTGACAGGTTGTGCACTGGTTTAGTTACTGCAGTAACCACACCATATCACCCAACTTTTATATAGTTCTCTTCCTCTGTCAACGACAAACCAAAGGTGCAGCAAACTCACTAAAGAGTACATGATTTAAAGCTGTTTTAAATGCACTAGAAGCACCTACGCCATTGATGACACTCTAGGCCTTGTGACTGATAGGAGGGATAATTAAAAAGTAAAGCAGCAGAGAAGTTAAATTAATATTTGTATCAGCTTTTACTTGGGGAAAGGGCTTTCAAATTTTTATTCCATGTTCCATCTCATGGAAGATCAATGCGTGTCCTTAACAGAAATCAGAGTCCCTAAGGAGGAATTTTGGAACAAATCAAGAAGCTCAGGTAAAATAAATCATGAGAACCATATGGTAGTCATCTGAAGGAAATAAAGTGTGAAATGGATAAGGCTGGAGATGATACACTGTACATTCTTAAAGAGGAAATGTGCCTGGTAAATATCTTTAACACCCCTGTTTGCTATGGGAAAGTAAACAAAACAAACCCTGAGGGGTTACACTTTGATGAGTGATCAAGAGTCACTCAGATCTGGTGTGCTTTGTGCTGTGCGAATCTGATCCCTCCAGAGTTCTGGAGCAGACACTGTGTAAAACAAATTCTGTGTAAAATTCCTTTTTCTTAGCAACACAGAGAAGCAAATTTTTCCACGTCTCAAGGTAGGTAAGGCATGAAGTGAGGAGTGATCTTTTCAGAGGATTAGGAGGTGCTGCCTCACAGCTGGGGTTTGAAGTACTTGCTGTATTACATCACAAATTCAGTTGACATGTGCATGCATTCCAAACATTATTTTTCTATTGAATCTATCTTAAACTATTTGTATTCTGGTACTTTCCATCTTCTCATAAAACAATTTTTTAAAAAGACCCAAGGGAAGACCTACAACAGCAGACATTAGGACAGTTGGATCTCCTGTGTGTGCTGCCAAGGGGGGGCTTTTTCTTCCTCAGCACAAAGCTGTGTGCCTGCTTGCCTTTAAATCTCATCTCTCCCTCGTTTTGTGGTCTAGGATTAATCCCCACTCCAACGCTAAAATCTCTTGCAACACATTGTGAATTTTGGGAGAGCGGCTCTTGCATTTCTTATCCTGGCAGAAACTAAGATAAATTAATTTCAAAAAGAAAAGCATTAGGTGGAATTAACAGGGGCATTGCAAATTGTATAAAGCATCTTACAGACTGCTTACCTGCTCCTTTCCAGTATTGTAAGAAAGGATGTGACAGTAAACTCAGGGGAAAAAAAACGTTTCCCTATTGAGCATGTAGTCAAGTCATTGATTTAAATGCTGTGACTATCAGAGGAGATTAACATTGAAGTATTACAACTGAACGTTAAAAAAATCCGCAGAGGTATCACATCTAGTGCTTTGACTATAATCGGATCATTTCGAAGGAAACTTTTTAAGAGAATAAATATTTGAATAGTGAGCTGCTTTAAAAAATGGTTTTCTTTTTCAGAAGTGTTGTCTATTCACCACTGAGTTGACCCATTCATTTGTTGGACATAAAAAATACAAGGAAGTTATAATAACCTAAATTTTAGATATAGCTACTCATGTTTGTGGTGAACGGAAGAGCTGTAGGATGCTATAGTATTTCTCCAAAATGGATGTGAGCAAGTGTCTAAGACTCTAACATTCATCAAAGATGAGCAAGGTCTGACTCAGTAGTAAGTTTTTAATCCAAATGTACTAAACTTGGATTTAATAGTCTGGGGTCAGCACAGTATTGACATATTGTGTATTTTGGGTCAGATAGAGCTGAAAGTTACTGGAGACTTCAGACCACCACCTGTTAATACCACACTAGGTTGTTGTTGACAACATGAGGATGTTGATATCTGCAGTGTCAGAACTTCACATGTGGCTGTGTGGTCTCAGGACTCTGTCCAGTAACACAGACTAGTTCTCTGCTGGGACAGGAGAGCTCAGTTGTGTTCCCAGGGAGAGGCAGCATCCTTCTCTCTGCTGACCAGCTGTTTGAGTAGTTGCTGCCCTATAGCCCCTGTCATGGGGAGGTTGGGGGTTTCTATTTACTACTAGGTGTTCACATGGGTTTTGAATGCTGTGAATATAATGGACCCCAGAATTTTATGCGTTGAACCACAGAGCACAGGCAGCAGGACATCTCTGGGCCTCTGCCATCAGCTTCTGAAAAAAACATGTGAACAGAAATGGTTCTTGCTGAGTGGTGCTGCTTGATGGGGATATGCAATATGGAGCCCCTGTGCAAATCTGAACTTCTCCCACCTCCTTCTGCAGTCCCTGACATATTGGCTATTTAAAACCTTTGTGGCAGTTCGGAGGTTACTGACACCTGAGAAAAGAAAAATGGTACATACCATGCTCATAAAAAAGCACTCTCTAAATTTAAAAATTGATGGCTTTTTCATATTGTTTGGGCAAACTCTCCCTGTCCTGTAATATTTCAGGCTACAGGGAACTGTTCTTAATATACACTTTAATTTTTTCCCTTCTATAAGCTCTAGTATTCACACCCTGAGGCACCCATCTCATTAGCTTTCCATTTAGGAATACATACATATACTTCCTATTCTTATTGTATGTCCAGGAATAACACTGTTAATATTTTATGTCAGTGTGTGGTGGCTTTGAATAGTGCAAGTCTTTTTTTATTATTATCAGTTGGTACAATTACACATCACAGTAGCAGGTCTCCTATACATCCCGGTTTCCTTGGCAATGTCAGCTTTGTTGGGGCACAGTTTGCTTGTGACTTCTAACATCTTGGCAAGCAAGTGACTACCTGGAGATGTAGAAATCTGCGAGGCGCCCCTTGCGCAGCGCAGAACCTCGCCGGTGCCTGTGCTGGGAGTGCTGCGTGTCTACAGCTGCTGGAGCTCCTGCACCAGCATCTGCTACCAGCAGGTCCAGTGGCTCCCAAATCCCGTATTTTCCGTGCATGCCCAAACCCTGTATGTGTATCCAGCATTGCTGCCTGCGACTGTTGGGGCTGTGCGGATCCTGGCAGGGTCGTGCTTTGTCTAGGACCAGCTGCAGCATCTCTGTCCTGCAGATGTGAATGGGTACAGCATCCATCCCTTACCTTCTCTCTCATCCTGGCAGGCAGTGAAGAATTTGAGTAGTTGAACTAGAGTTTGTATTGAGAAACTGTGGATAAATGCAAGTATGTTTGAAAAAATCTCTTTTTTTTCCAAAAGAAATGCACGACTTTTTAGTAGTCATTGAATAGACATTTCCATGCAGTTAGTGACTTAGAAAAAATGGTTAGCTTTGTGACACAGACTTCTATAGTCCTGTTTAATTTGTAAAATACTTAAATTCAAGGGATTTATTATCTCATTAACCCAAGTGGAATTTATGTGCTTCTATTACTCTTGAGAGAAATTGAGTGAATCCTTACTCTTCTATGGAAAACTGGGTCTTTACCTTTTTTTTCTTCTACATTTCCCTCCTCGTTTCTTAAAAAGATTTTCTTTTTTTTGTGTACCTCAGAATGGCAGGGAGTTGCTCAGGCAGGAGACACAGATCAGCATGTGCTGCTTTCATCTGAAGTATGAATGACTGAGCTATCTTGCAAGTGAAGAGACCACACTGCTGGCAATGAACGTCACCTTTTAATGAGTTTTGCATGTTAATCTTGTAGTGATCTCAGTTTGGCCAGTTCTAGGGGAGATAGAAAGCTATGGCCTTGTGTGGGGAAATAAAAAGCTTGCCAAATTAAAAAAAATCATCTTCCTTGTTAGATGATGTGTCCGTTAGGAACTGAACTGAAAGCAATATCCTTACTGAAGGGCTGGTGTTGCAATCCTGTTATTTCTTTAGCACATAACTTCTTATCACTTAATCACGTTTTACATCTGCTTTGCTTTTTTCTGTTTTTCAGAACAGGCTAGAAAGGCATAGCTCTAAAAGGGCCTTTTCTCTATAAACAGAATTCCTTTAGTCACCAACTTGTTCTGAGGCTGCAGCCCTTATTTTAAAAATGTGAAGGAAAAATGTCATAGTTGACGTGGTTTTAAATCCAAATTTGCAATTGAGAGACCTTTTTTCCCCCTCTGTGCCGTGTGGCTTCCATCTGGAAGAATCAAGAGGTATCTCTGACTTGCCATAAATGGGATAACTCTCATTCTATATTCAGCAAGACCCTGAGCAGAGGAGATGGTGATGATGCAGGGAGGCTGGGAAGGAGGGGAGAGGGTTAGAGCTGGTTTGGGCAGCAGATCACTGTGGTTATCTGAGCATGCAGGTTTCTCAATGTAGTTTTGGACTCTACTGGTTCCCAGCTTTCTCTCTCTCTCTCTCTCCATTGTGCTCCATGTGAGCACAATGTAAGCAGCTGTAGGAAAGTCTGAGATGACTGAAGAGTGCTGTGGGAGGGCAGCTGATGCTGTGTCTCGTGCAACGCGGAGCTCATCCTTCCCAGAGCTTATTTCATGGTTCTCAGTGACTGCTTGGGCTCTGTCTGGACTGACCAAAAAGCTGCTGGACTTGTTCTGTGGTCCAAGGGTACCTTCAGTAGCCTGACAGGGAGCTTTGCCGCCCAATAGCAATTTCATTGGTACTTGTACCGATTTTTGGTGCAGATGAGATGCACAATCTAACACTGAGCTCAGGTAGCCTGTGCTGCCCCACTGTGAAACGTGAAATGGTGCTTCATGACTCTTGCTCACTGGGATTTCCCACCTGCCTTGTACAACAGCCTGTGGGACAAATGTGGGGAGACACATTGTGTGGTGTTTTTTTATGCATGGGATTTTTAAAATGCTGAATTCCTTAATAGTGTTTGAATCTCTTGTTGTCTCGTAATCCAATTTTGCTGTTTGTGACCATGCAGCCCTGACCTGCAGTTGTTGTGCTCCTGTGACCCCACCATGAACAGGCTGGTTCTGTTCTGACGTGGGGTTTCATGGCTGGCCAAATTTTGTAGTTCTTCTTTTGCCATGTAGAATCTTCACTTGTGAAGTTATTTTTCTTGAAGAGACCTGCTATTTTTTTTTCCCAGGGATTCTTAGAATCAGTTGTGAACAGTCTGAAGAAGAAAAAGCAACTTGCAAACCATAAGAAAAATAAGGAAAGATGAGCAGATGTGTTTCAGAGATTAATAAAACTCTGGGAGATTCTAGAAGGGTATTTAGATTGTGTCATTTTATAAGGTTGAAAAAGCGAGCTAGAAAACATCAGAGTGGGGATCTCAGAGGATTTTCCTTTTATGCCTCCAGTTATGACAAACAGTACTGGCTTTATCGCGCAATTATTTGGAATTTTTGCTTAGAATTTGGATTCTAGAAGCTTAGCGTGTCTGTGTGGCACACAGTGATCTGAGCTCTGGGTAGTCATTTGTCGCACTGTTCCTCCCAGGATTTTACGTCCTGTTGGTTCCTAGTGCACATTTTCTTCCGTTTCCAAAGGCTGATGTTGCTCCCTGCTCGACCTTTGGCGTGCAGACCCTCCTCACTCCAGGCACCTGCCCTGTGCTCCGGTGTACCCAGCTAAGGAGCTTGATGCCACCTCTTGTGTCACCATAGGCAGCTTCAAGGTTTGTTTATAATAAATAAGTCATTGCTGCTTGAGGAGAAAACCTTACATGGTGCTGTGTTACCATGTGCTAATTTAATGGGAGTTCCCAAGGAAAGACTCTCAAAAATTGTTCTGTCTTTAAAAGCATTAAGTGAATGATCAATGCATTATTACTATTCAGATGTTAGAGTGAAAGAACTAATTTATTATTTTAATTAGTTTGTAGTGTACTTTATATTATTTAATATGCAATATTGAAATAATGAACTGAAAAAGGGTGTGTATGCATTCTGTTCAGCACAGCAATTTAATAATTTACTTGACAAAACCTCCTCTAATAATACATTAACTGTGAAATGTACTTGAAATGCCAATTGTAATTAAAAACTTTCAGAACTTAATGTTGGCAGTGCTTGTACTGCTAAAATGAAAACTGTTTTGTGGAACAGGCAATGGGGGAGCCAGGTTTCAGTGTATTTTCAATATTAGTTTAACTACTAGGATTTTTTTTAATAATTAAATAAAACATTTACTGTTGGCACAGTAAAATATACCCTTCTGATTTTTGAACTCGTAGGAATGGAAGAATGCAATCAAGACCACGTTAATTTTTTTTGTGCAGTCTGTGGTCCCAGATTGCTGCTGTAGTGAAGCAGAATTATTGTTTGGGAGGTTTTTTGTTCTCCAGACCTGTACTATCCTGCCTCTGGAAATAAAAGCCTGATGAATGCAGCAGGCTTTCTTGGCATGCTTCAATTGTAGGAATGCTGGCAATTCAGCATCAGGTGGTCACTTTTGAACAGCAGAACGCTAAAAGCCAGGAAGTGCACTCTGCAGAGATTCCTCAGCGCTTCTGCTCCGTGCCCTGCCTGCCCAGCAGCGCTTGGCAGCAGTGCCAGAGGCTCTCGGGCACGAGCGGCTCTGCCTGTGCCGCGTGCGGGACCGCGCAGTGCCGGGAAACGAGGGCTGTCCACTCTGTCCTTTGGCACCACGAGTGCTAGTCCAGCTCCTCATTTTTTAACCTTTGACCACATGGACAGGACTGGTTTGGGAGTCTCTCCTGCCACTTCCTGTGGATGTAGATATCAGGAGGTGTTCCCCTGCTTGGCCCACAGGGAGTTGAGGCTGTGAGACTAGAACTGCTCTCTAGCACAGAGGATTTTAATGTTTAAATGTTGTTTAAAAAGGGAAACATACTGGTATTTGAATCACCTGGTTAATGTCTAATTTTTGTTACTTCTTACACTTCACTCTACCTCTGCTCTGTTAAGAACATTTTATCCTATATGATTTCAACTGTTCTTGTGGGAAAAGCTATGGCATAAGGCCAGCCTACAGAATCGCAATCACATTTTGTACATATTTTGCAAGCATTGCTTTTCTGGCTTTTACCAATGTTCCTTTCTTTGTTTTATTTTTGGGTATTTTGTTTGTTTTTGTTGTTGCAATTATTTCCTTTTTTTGTCACAACTATAAATTGTTTTTAAAGAAAATTATTCTTCTTTTGCCCTAATGAAAAGGCATGGATTAGACAAACGTGGGAGGGAGCAGGGATAATCTAAACTAATTTCATATGCTGGATACAGAAAATAATAACTGGGTATTGTGAACAAGTATGGTACAGTAAAACTCTCCTCTGGTAGCCTTGTTACCCATTTTCCTGATTGGCATTGGGCTCATACATTTAAAATCCTAACTAAAAAATGAAAAAGTAGATTAAAAATTGAAATTTAAAAAATGGAAAGCATGTTCTACCCCCTGAGTAAATGTGTGTGTTAGTAGTGATTTAGGGCAGAGTAGGGAGCATTGTAGGAGTGGAGATACACACCGAGTTATTGGCCTATCACTTCTGTCTGGGGAACACTGTTCTGTGATTAATGCTTTGTCAGCTGAGTGAAGTTCTGAATTTGATGCTTGGTTATGCTAATTTGTTTGTACATAACCTGTGAAAAACCTAGATTGTGCCCCAATATTGATTTCTGACTTGGATCAAAAGGCTGTAACAGAAGAGCTACATGGAAACAACCAGAGAAGGTGATCGTGGCATGTCACAAGGCTGGGATGTCACATATGCCATGCAAACTGCTGCTAATAAGAATGGATTAATAAGGGGGCTTGAGATGATTTCAGGACAGATTAGTGTCTGTATCTGCTCACTGCTTCAGTGTGGTTTGCTTCCTTCACTCAGTTGTCACCATCCCAGACTCCCTGCCGGGTTCGGTCCGTTCTCCACGGCCATTTCCAGGCAGTGGTTCCCCTGAAGTATCAGGGGAATGCAACTTTTGTTGAGACCAATTTAATGGCCTCGCCATACTAATGACTGCAATCAAACGACCAAACAAGTCCCTGGTTAACAGCTAAATTAATATCCAGAGAAGACCACTAGAGGATCAGGAGAGTTCTCAGACATGGAGGGAACTGTAGCTGCACCATGAACTGCGCCTGACGGCATCAACCTCAGTACTGGAGAGCATTTGAAAGGAGAAGCAGGATGTAGGAAAATCCAACCTTAAAAAAAGCAATTTTTTTGTTACATAATCTGACTGTTACCTCATATCAGTTGAGAAAATCTGTGATGTTATTACAGAAGTGTAAAGCTCCTTCAAATGCTCCTGCAGCTTATCCCAGCTCCAATCTGAGTATGCTTTTAGCAGATTTCATTCAGTGTTTGCTTGTTGTTGGATTTAAATCTTTCTATATATGGTTTTGCTTTGGTCTGTTTCAAAAGAAAGGTAGAAAGGATTGCATGTCCTTCTAACTCATTTTCAAAGCATTTGTCTTTGAGTTCATTAGCGTGGCAAGTGAAGGGTAACTGAAACAATGTAGCATTTTATTTTAGAGTCTTAAACTGCGTGAGCAGGCTGCTGGCAAAATTGCTACATGAAGCTTTCAATTCAGACAGCCCTGGTGTTACAAGTTTCAAGTGTGTGGGAAGCTTAATTCGGGTGTTGCAGATGAGGCTGAAGGTACCTCTCCAGACCCCGAGGTCACCCCCTGACCAAGCAGGGTCAGGTACAGCTGGTGACCCAGGACCATGTTGAATCCAGGTTTAAACAGCTCCACAGCCTCCCTGGCCAACATGTTCTAGTGTTTATCCAGCCTCTCAGTAGGGAAGTGATGAATGGATTGGAATTTCAGGTGTTTCAGTCTGTGCCTGTTGTTTCCCCTCCTGTCACTGGGCACATCTGGAAGAGCCTGGCTCTGTCCTCTTTGCACCCTCTGCATTTTCAGGTTATTTTCATGTTATTACTTTGCCTGCATTCCATGAGAAGTCACAACATTGTTCAATGTATTGCAAAGAACAAAGTATAATTGTTATTTTAGCAAGAAGCAGGGCAAGCACGGCATCGTTCAGAGATGCAGCTCTCTGAGAACCTTGGACCATGGGGAGTGCTGGATTTCTAAACAGAACATCTTTTATAAGCACAAACCAGAGGAGTTAATAATCTGCACACACAGCCAGTGAAATGCAGTAGAGGTGGAAAAACAATAAGCATTTTCATATCTTTGTATTAAAGCACTAGAAAGCCAGCTGAAAAATGGCTGCAATGCTTGTTCCTTAGAAGAATGCAGAGTTCTGTTAGTGCTTGACAAAACCATTACAAAAAGAGCTGGCAGGCCAACAAAAAGGAGACATCATTAATCCTGTTGAAACCAGCGTGAAACAGATGAGCACACAACTGCTTTTGACAGCACAGAGGTAAATTGGGGCCCACGCTGGCTGGGGACGCCGGAGATGAGTCACTGCCCATGGCCAGGTACAGGGACAAGTTGTCTTCTTTAACCAACACAGTCAGGATCGTGTCAGGAATGGATTTTTGGCACGCTGGGCTGGCTGGTCCATCCCACCCCCAAGAATTTTCGTTAGGAAGTGTGGCAGGCCCTGCAGCAAGGGGTGTGGGGGAGCGGGAGCCTGTCCTGCTCTGCCAGGCAGCTGCTGCCTCTCTTCCCACAGAGGAGTGGGATGTCAGGCATGCAGGACCCCCACAGGGTCTGAGCAGGGGCTGGGGTCCTGGACTGGGCTGCACCATCTCTAAGCTGACAGAAGGTGAAGTCGCCGTCACTGGAGTGAGCCCTGGTTGGAAGCACGGTGCTGTTCCAGAGCTGCCTGTGCTAAAGGCTGCGAATGGACTCTGCTCTGTGACTCTTGGTCTCCATCCCTTCATAGGTTCTATGTGCCGAAGGGACATGTGAATTTCTAAGATGGTTTTAGCAATTTTGCCTAAAACCTTTTCATATGTGATTTTATTGCGTATTATGCCATCAGTTGGGAACTGCACATGAACATGCAGAAAGATGGTGCTTGCTAAACGATTGTGTTGTTGATAAGATTATAAATCATACTTTGTAAGCAGATTACACGACTTTCCTTCCCAGTCTCATCTTGGCAGGATCAGTGTTACACAGTCTGCTGCAGGACTGTCTCTTCAACTGTTTCTTCCAGGTTCTACAGTGGAAAGCACAGCAGGAAGAAGCTGCTAAACTAGAAGCTGCTGTAGCTGCCAGAAGAAAAAAAAAGGAAGATGAGAGAGAAAGGCTACAGAGAGAACAGGAAACCGTTCGTAGAGCTCAGGATAAAGAGAAAGTATGAGAAACTTTTATACATTTTTGCATATATTCATGTGTACCATTGCTTCTAAATCTATAACTGATGTCATAGCACATGTATTCTTGTAAAGTAGTATGCACTGATGTAGAGATGGGCAAATGGTTTTGCTCCTGTCCATTTTAGCTCTAAAGCTGCCTGCTCTGACACACCAGTTGTGTTACTCTATTGCATTTCTTAAAAAAAAAAAGCCTCAGCAAGTCACTGTGTCTGTATGTCACAGAATGAGCACAGAGGCACGGCTGGGTTTGACTCCACAGGTCTGTGCCTTTGAGCAGCATGGCAGCCTCAGGAAGCTCCCAGTGCTGCAGCTGTGTGCTGCAATGCAGCAGAGGAGCCTGATAGCACAGTGCCTGCAGGATAGCACGGGGCTGTGGGGACACTTCTGGGGGACAGTATTCTCAGTACTTGTGTGCTGACTCCTTGGGAAATGGCTTGGATGCAACTTAATAGAAACTCAGAAATGCACTGTTGTGAATGTAATGCTTTAGAAAATCAAGCTGTGTCACAAGTATTTGTGTTGGCCTTTTTACTTAAGTGATGTGGCAAAAATCCATGTGGTTGTTTCACTGAGATTTTGCCTCTGAGTCCAGTGGCACAGAGAGGGACATGTAGTGAGGGTTTGCTGCCCAGGTCATGAGTAGCTTTGCTGCTGCTTCTCTTTTTTTGTCCAGCTTGTTCTGTGTATTTGCCTTTGTACACACAACGTTTGTAGTGGCAGGTGGCTCTGAAACCACAGGCAAAGAAGAGGCTTAGGGAGGCAGTGCTGACCCAACCACCACCAATATTCATTTTATCTGTAAATATTCTGGTTGTGCAAACTTCTCTCTTGCTGTGTGTAATGCCTATATAGAGCAGTCCTCTGCCTATGCACAGATGGAATAGCAGCTGTTTGGGGTCAGCAGTCATATGTTTCATTGGAGTATTTTACATCCTAGATCCTTAAAAGGGCTGCTAACCTTATACTGCAGCTGCTTTTCTGGGGAAAGCAAGCAGAATATTTAAAATACCCACGAGTAGTGTAAAAGGAATGACCACACTACCTACTGTAACCTAGGTAAGGTATGCTCAGCAATTCCAAACCTGGGAATAGGTAAAATGCCATTAATTCTAAATACCAATACTACAGTTGCTCTCTTAGATTGTAGATCAGAAATTTTCCTGTGTACTTAAATACGGAATTTCAAAAATATCCGCTGGTCTCTAATTAGAGTTTATAAGAAAGACTTCAGGCAAAGGGAATACAAAAGGGGAATAATTGCAAAGAGAAAGTTTTATTTCATAAATTTAAGGATTCCAAACATGAAATAAAAGTATTCTAAGAAATACGGTTATAGCCACCCTTGTTTCCTGACCTTCACATGTTAAAAATGCCCTGTATACAGAAATGATTGGCTTAAAGGTTGGGACTCCTGAAACATAAGCACTGATTGGAAGACCTATTTTAGGTGTGAATCACAATTGTGAAAGGTTTCTCTGCACAAAGTCAAACATTCTGTGCAATGTGCTGCACATGGGTTGGGGCAGTCCCAGGCACAAGCACAGACTGGGTGGAGAAGGGACGGGGAGCAGCCTTGGGGAGAAGGAACTGGAGGTGCTGGTGGGTGAGAAGCTGTGTGTGCCCCGGCCACTGGCACCCAGAACCCCCTGTGCCCTGGGCTGATCCCCAGCGTGGGCAGCAGGGATGGGGGGGCCCCTCTGCCCCTGTGCTCAGGTGAGACCCCACCTGCAGAGCTCCTCCAGCCCTGGGGCCAACAGCAGGACATGGAGCTGCTGGAGAGAGTCCAGAGGGGGCCACGGAGCGGCTGCCAGGGCTGGAGCCCCTCTGGAGCCAGGCTGGGAAAGCTGGGGGTGTTCACCTGGAGTAGGGAAGGCTCCAGGGAGAGCTCAGAGCCCCTTCCAGTGCCTAAAGGGGCTCCAGGAGGGCTGGAGAGGGACTTGGGAAAGGGATGGAGACTGGAGTACCAGGAAAAAGGGGAATGATTTCCCACTGACAGTGGTCAGGGTCAGATAGGATACTGGGAAGATACTAGATATTCTATTGGCAGTGCTGGGTTATTGGTTGGACTTGAAGATCTTTTCCAATGTGAATGATTCTGTGTTTTGCAACATATGTCACTGCAAGATAGGAATTACAAGCTTGCTATAAATTTCACCAGTTGTTTCTGAAGAACTGTCCTAGTTTATGGAACAGGATCCTGTAGAATTCATTCATATGAAGAATTCAGAGTTTCACTTCAGCAATATTTACTTGACTATTCCTCCTTCTGCATCCCAAACCTCTCATCTTTCCAGATAAGCTTTCCTGCTCAGGTTTCGGTCTTCCTTGAGGTCTTTCTTTCTCACTCAGCTTTGGAAAATCTTTGTACTTCCGTGAGGAACACTCCTGTGCTTCTTCAGCAGACTCTGCACCTCAGCACAATGAGCTGGGCTGGGCTGGATCCAGCCCTTTGAGATGACCCAGGATAGTTCAACTCGAGGAACATTCACTCTTCTGAGCAGCACAGTTGAAAGGTTTGATGGCAGAGTAGGAAAGCAAGGAACAAATGGAAGTGGTAGTCTTCAGATTGTGGTGGAAAAATATATTCAAATTCCATGTTCACAGTCTGATTTTACTACTTTTGTTGTGGGGGCTCCACACCCTCTTGCTCTCCTAGCAAATATTCTGTTAGCTTGTAGTGGTCTAAAATAGAAATTTTATTCTAAAAGGATCAAAATTGGAATCTCTAACTTAATGCTTTTCTTACTTGCTTTGTTCTCACTGCCTGGGCTTTGGAATGAGTGTTAATTTGTTTGCTGTATTTGTTCAAACTCTAGCTGAAAAAATACTGGGCTGAGAAAGAGCTCAAGTGGCAAGAACAGGAGGAGAGAGATCTACAACATCTGGAGGAATTGAGAAAATTAATGGCTGAACAAGCAGCCAAAGACAGAGAAAGGTAAAAGAAATTAAATGTGAATACCTATGGTATCAATAGGAGCTTCTTATAATCTAATTTGCTTTGATCTCCTGACTTTCTTATTTAGAATAAATTGAGGATAAGTATTTTTTTTCCATCCTGTTTGGCAAATGCTTCAAACTATATAGTAAGGTTGCATCCTAGGTGATTGTATCCTAGATGCAATTTATTTCAGTTTGAATTAATTCACATCCATCAAAATTTCAGACCATTGTAAGCACTAAACTGTCATAAATTGTAGCTGAGTAATAAGACCTTCTATATTTCACTTTGCAAAATGTTTTATAATCAGGTTTGGTTTGTTTGAGGGGCAAGTGAAAGCACTTAACAGACTCAAAGATATTTATTGTTATCTTAGAGAGTCCTAAATTGCTCATCTAGTTGTAGATGCTCTTCACCTGTTTGATGGGATTTAGGACTTAAGCCTGCTCAGGCTTGAATTGCCAAGTCTTTGTTGCACAATATGGCCTTTCATGGCCTGTTGAAGAAATACGGGATTTCATAGAGGAATCCCTCTGTCAGAAGAACATAAAACCCCTGCACGTAGTCTGCTAATAGCTGCTCTCAAAGCATAGGGTGACTCTTTTTACATAGAGGAAACCATCAAATTGTGTGGACCAGAAATGCAATTAAAATAGGATTAATGTGTCATTGGCATTAGAATATTAAACTTGGTATTAAGCATTCTGTGGGAAACACTACTCGAGTATTATTGTTGTTAGGACACCTTGCCGACAACTTACTTTGAATGTCTATGTCATTATGCTACAGATATATCTATCTTCCCTTAAACATGCCTGCAGTGGTTTTAGCTCATAGGAGAAGGAACACATGTATTTGAATTACTGAATTTTCAGTAGAACTGATCAGGAAAAACTGACTTTTCTTTAAACCTGTGTACTGCACTCTGCCATTCTGCTGGGAATCTTCTTCTTATGTTAATAAACATTGCAGAATAAACTATAAGGAAATGGCACAGTTTGTTGAGGAATGCAGGGAGGAAATAATCACCCCTTCAGGCTATTGCCAATGAGAAGTCAGTAAATGCTCAGCATCCTGTTACTCAGAGCTGACCTACTGTACAAAATGAAACACTGACTGTACAGGCTCAGGTACACACGTGGCATTGTCATGTCCCAGTGCAGCACTGCAAAACTAACAGTGTCCTGGCATGTTCCACCTGTCAGAGCACAGAAACTGCATCTGAGTCTTTGCAGAACACTCATGAAACATGGCACAGGCTGGTTACCACAGTTCTGATCCAAGACATTTTCAGGGCCTTTTGGGAAGGAGGTACATCTGCTGCAGTCCCTGCTTTATATGTGCACAGGATCACACACTCAGATATTCTGAATGTCTTCATTCTATGTGTCTGTGTCTTTAGAACACTAAATTATAAGCTCTCTTTTAATGTGGTATCAACAACTACCAACTGCATTTAACTCTTACTGTGCTTCAAAAATTAGCATCCAAAAACGCAAGTGTTTGTTGTTACCAGTCCACTTCTCCTTTTTCATTTGTGCAGTGAGTTTTAGTCAGGCTCTCTGTCAGGTCCCTGAGGCAGGAAATGATTTGAAAATACATCACATATTCTAAAAGAATGTTACCCCCAAAAGCAATAGATATGGCATTACTCTTGCAGGGTGAAAATAAAATTGGCATGGAATTGTGCAAATATTTGCACTGACTACCTATGGGAAATGGGTTAGCACAGCCCTGCACTCCAGGGAGGCAGTGAGTGGGAATCACCTGCACGTGTTCTACCCCAGCACCTGAACTGCTGCCAGCCTGGCCCTGGATTCCAAGGGAAAGCAAGGTTTGCTCTGTGCCAGAATTTGATATGGTTGACCCCCAGGAACAGAGCGATGGCAACTGTTTGCCATGGGGTTCTGTTCACCAGTGCAACTCCCCGAGCCCTCACAGCAGCTCTGTGCAGGCTCACCTCTCTCATCCCACCTCAGGGCTCTCACATGCTCCCCTGAAAGTCTCCTGGTCTCTCCAGACATAGTAGTTCATTATTTCCTATGGAATATTTATGAGACAGTGTCTGAAAGCAGAGTTTTAATGAAAATATGCTTATCAAAAATTACACAAACGTGTACCTGCAATGCTACAAAAGGTACCTTTACTGAAACTGATCAGTTATGCTCATTTATCACCTGGTGATTTATTAAAATTGTTACTTACTGTGGAGCTTAAAAGCAAAATTGAGTATTAAGACATTTTGATTTTGAGGTTTTCTATAAAATTAACCTTACTTAGAAGAAATAGTAGCTAAAATGTTGCTAAGTGTAAAAGAGTGAAAGAGAATGAACAGCTTTATATAGATGTGAACAAGGTGAAATCAAAGCTTGAGTAAACATTTGGAAGCCAAGTATAAAAAAGTATTGTAAGGGCGTTCCAACTTAGGAACATGATGTGCAGTTGAGTATGTATTTCCAAGGGTGTCTGCCTTCCCTGGGTGTGGATTTCATAGCTGTGCCATTGCCTGCTGACAATGACACTTCATCTTTGTTAATCCTGGCCATGCTCTCTCCAGCCTGTGGGGGATGATAACACAGCCATGAAAACGTGACCCTCCGCAGGAGCAGCGATCGCTGCGGCACCGTGCCCCGGCTCCACCCCCCTCTCCCTGGCTGCTTTTTGGCAATCAGTCAGGATCACCTGGACTGTTCAAACTGGGTATGGAAAGGCCACAAAATGCTTCAGTTTAGCACTGCTTTGTATTCCCCTGTGCAGGAAAACTGCCATGGGCGAGACAAAGTGTTTGAAGTTAGGCCTGGCCCAGTGCCCCCCAGTCTTCCTTCTTGGCTTTGCGCAGAAGCTTCCACAGTATTGAATTTCATGTTTGATAACTCTGGAGTATTTTAAAACATGTATCACAACAGTCAGCTCAAGCAGAGTGAAAGGGTTTCAGTATAACATAATTTTTGTCATTTTGCAAAAAAAAAAAAAAAAAATCTGTTTTTATTAAATGTTCTCCATGTAAAAAGCAGATCAGGCTTTTTCCCTGGTACAGAATGACCCCTGAGCACTACTGCTGCAGCATTTCTCTGCCTAAACTACAGTGGACATTGTGAGAAACTGGAAGCCTCTCTGGGGTACTCTCAGGCAGCCTTGTACCACTCTCTTAAGATAAAATTGTCCTGCTAATTGTGATTGGGTTATTGACACAGAAGTCTTTGCTAGCTACCAGCAGAACTGTAGGTTTAGTTCTGATTTTTGCAGTTTATGGCACAAGTCATATACTCCTTTGAGCTTACTAAAATTTAGAGAGTAAAAAAATAACAATACATGTTTTATTGTAGTTGTAGCAGCTGTCTCATCTCAATTTCTCTAAAGGCAAGTTCAAATTTGAAGGGCAAAAGGAGGGTAATTCTCCAAATTCAAAGCATGGCATTGGCAGCTCCTGTACAAGGACTAAAAGTGACATACCAACAAATATCTACAGCTCCATAAGGAACAGACTCTGCACAATAGTCTATAAATGCTTGCAGTGAAAGATGGAGCAGCACAATAGTGCTGTGGATAAAGTGCTGGAGATACTGGTGTGAACCTCCAGCTTTTTCCTTTGGAAGAAGGGTGTGAGTCTCAAGTTTTTTCCCTTTTTTCAGTGATAAGACTGGGAGTGAGGTGTTTCGGAAAGGGTTATAGGAAAGATTTCTTCTGCCATACACAGATGTGAGAGAACATTTCTTCTTGGCAAAGAAAATGGGGGAGAAAAAAGAGTACCAGGGCTATATAAAGCATGCTAGAGAAAATCTGTGGTCTAGGCATGGAATCTGAAAGGTTAGCCAAGTTGTTTAAAAGAACAACTGAGCAACCAAAACCCACTGAAAAACAAATCAAAAAGCACAACTCCCCAAACTTCCCTTCCCCAAAAAACCCAAACCAAAAAACTCCAACAAAAAGGACACGTTCAAATGAAAAAGCATCTTTGCCTTTCTGAGGTGCTTTGATGAACCACCACAGCATCCTAAGGTGGATACAGAAAACATCAGAGTAGTTTTTGCACTGAAATGGTAACACAGAAATGTAAAAGTGGCACTGCCCAGAGTTTCCCTGTGTGTGCTCGGCAGGGTGCAGTTCCGACGAGCGCTGCTGGAGAAGCGCTTACTGGAGAAGAAGGAGCTGGCCCTGCTCCAGGCCCGGCAGGAGGAGGAGAAGGAGAAGCGCCTGGAAGTGCTCCGACAGCAGGTGGGCTGGGCCCTGGCTGCAGGGATTTCACATGCACACTCATACAAACACAGACTGCCGAGGCAGGGAAAGATAAAAAGAACAATCTCTCAAAAGCAAATAAATGAACAAGGTAAAAGGCACTCTTGGTCTGACTAGCAGTAATTCTGTCATATTATAAATCCTATGTGCTTTGTAGCTCTGACAACAGGAACATTATGGCATTAAATTGTACTGTAGGAGCTGTTGATATCTGAAAGGAGATAGAGAAGGTTTTTCTAGGTTGGATGTGATTTTTCTTCTGTGATTTTTTTTCTGGGTTTTGTTTGTTTTAATAACCTTAAGTCTGCCTTGAATCTTAGGCAAGATTTATGAGTAATTTATGTTCTTTTTAAATTCTGAAAACTTGCACATCTTAGATGACTTTTCTTCAGAGATATTTGACTCTGAAACTTTTGCATATTACTTTTAAAAGGACAACCATAAAATGCTTACTAATGCTTGCTAATGTCATAGTAAGAGCAGTGCTAGGGTTATTTTTTTTCTACTGCTGACTTTTGAAAGAGTAATTTTGCCTTAATTTACGTTTCTGTATGTAATCTCCTTGTTTTTTCCTCTAAAGAGGCTGGTTAGTAGTCATGATCTGTTGAGCTCTTCCCACTGACTCAATTCTCTTGCCGGAGTAGAAAATGCTTCTAGAAGGGCCTTTGCCTGGGGTGATGTTCCCACTTCATTATACTTCTCTGACCAACGTTTATTCTCTGTTTCACACTAATGAAATTCTGCTTTATAAAGTACGTATATTGTTTGTATAGGGGAAAAAAAGATCTTTAGTAAAGTCATTCAGCCTGTAGATTTGGGCAGCCTGTAAATACAAGGTGACATTTTATTAAAGAGATGGGTGAAAAAATTACTGTGTGCAATTTAAAGTATTTTTTTTCTGGTTTTAGCCATTCATCATATGGGCTTGTAACTTTAGTTAGTTTGCTCATGCATCTTTCTGTGTTTTTCCAAAGTAGTATTAGCCTGTGTCTGAATATTTTAACACAAAGAAAGTAAACAATGAAAAAAGATTAACTCTGGCACAATACAGTGTCTGGGAGACTTTGATACTGATCTAGCCACAGGAAATTGCACAGTTAAAGCAGATGCTTTAGAAAAAAGACAGAGTTGTGTTATTTGGGGCGTATCACTCGATGTTGTTGTCCGTGACTCTCTAAAAATTGTGAACTATCACCCTGAACACCTTTGTTTCCATTGGAAGAAAAAGAAGAAAGTTTGGACTTCCAGGAATTTTGGGTATTGCAGAATTATGAGGCTGCTGGATCCTTGTGGAGACTGGGCTGGACACTGGAGCTCATGTCAGTGTCTGTTGGAGAGCTCAGGGTGCTGTTGCTTCTCTCTCACACATCCTTGTTGTGCCCAGGCCGTCTCTGCAGCTGGGACCCTGCGCTGCTGTTATGCTGCAAAGACAATGAATAATTGTGTTCTGGAAGGGTGTGTTATTGATAATGACCTGCTCTCACCTTAGCTCTACATAGACAGAGTAATTGTTATTTTCATATTGTGTCTTTAGGTTGCTGTTGTTGCAAAATTAGATCCAGCCAGAGCAGTGGCTGATACGGTGGCGTCAAGAGCTCGGCTGGGCATTGGAACCAATGATGAGTTTGAGCTGCAGCAGCCACTGTTCAGGTTGCACACATACAGTGAAGAACAGGTAACGGGGCTGTGATCCTGCTGGGTGGGTTACTGTGTGCTCTTATGTCTTAGTAGTGACATAGGACAGTAACATTAATTGTATATCCTAAAGAGCTGCATTAGCAGTAGAATATAGACTATAATGTGTGTGAGACAAAAATGTTAGGGGTGACAGGTGGGGCAATCCCTCTGACCCAGCACAGGCGTTGCAGGAGCTCAAGAGGAGAACCCCAAAGGTCCGTTCAGGTTCAGTGTGGGACTCCTGGCTCTTCAGAAGAGCTTCTTCCATTGCCACCACTGGAGAGAGAACGCTGGGCTAACTGCACTGTTGGGCAGTTCTGGTGCTTGCTAGGCATTTTGACCAATCTGTTTGAAATCTTTGCAATTTAAAGTTCACCTATTTTACATTCTTATGCATCTATTTACAAGAGTGCTTCCTTTTCACCTGCCCCAGTCAGTGAAAGCTCTTCCACTGTACAAAAGGGCTGTGGTAATCAACTATGGGCTATGCTTTTTTCTTGAAAGTTTATGCATAGCACAAATCTCTTCACAAGCTGAAAATCAGTGTCTTGACCATCTTTACACTATTGCTGGATAGAAGCTCTGTTGGGATGTGATCTGCAGGGGCTAAAGGAAAATAAACCAGTGAAGTGAAAATTAATCAGGAACTGAACTAACTGTACTTGCGTTTCAGGTCACTCAGCTTGCAGAGGAGGGTGCTCCCTCAATTTCAAATGCAATTAAGGAACATCTTGAGATTTTTGGATTCCCTCACTGTTCCTTATCTGTCAGTCCATACATTTACAATTATTCCCACTCTGGAATCTGAAAATTTTGTTTCCAAAAGAGAAGAGCTATGGTACAATTCTATGGTGTAAAAGCTTTCTTTTGACACTGAATAAGATTTAATTTAACAATGTCTATAGCTAAAGTTGTCCAGCATTTCCCTTTTTAAGACATTTTAAAGCTTCTCAGTTTGGTAATGGAAAGATGTGGGTTTTGTTTGGTTGTTAAAATTCCCCAAGTCTGACCAATGTACAAGGTCCTGATAAGTCTTGACTTAAACATGCTCTGAACGTGTGTATTTGGGGCCTATGCCTTAATTCTCAGCATGCTCTTTCTATTTCAACTCCAGACAGGTTTGGTGCTGCTCAGGCTGCAGCATGTGATCCCTGCCCAGCACATCCCCGTGCTCCTTCCCAGTGCTGCAGGGGCTGTGGATCATGTTCCCAGTGCTGGTCTCCAGCAGCTCTGGGTACTGGGGAGGTGATGCTGGAACTGGAAGCAACGTGTTGCTCTTCCTTGTACTTCCAGTGCAGTGCCACTGCAGACCATGGAAGAGGGATTGGAAACAGGCTTACAAATTTTGTCAGATAAACTTTTGACAAATTTCAGAAGTAATTTCCCTGGGATTAATTGTTGTTCTAACAAACGGAAGCAGCACTGGCATGTAAGCACAAGGTGACACTGTGAGAAAAATCATACAGGCATTTGAAGCACTTGGATTCTATAGGAACATCCAGGAGGAAATTGGAGTCTGTGCTGCACTTGAGGCTGTGTGCACGGAGAACATGAGGGAAGGCAGCAGCTCCTCAGGGCAGTACTTTTTGGCTTCTATTGATTGTTGCTGTGGTTTTTTTAACAGGTGATTTCTGACCCCAGGCTTCGTGTTGAGCTCGCTCTCCGGGAAGCTGGACTGCATAAAACACTTTATGCAAGAGAGGTTTTGTCAAAACTTCCACCACTGAAGCTTCCAAGAAGAGACATGGAATCTACAGCTTTTAGTGTAGAGCACCTCTCATCTGAGGGGCAGAGGAGCATCAGGGGTCTGGTCTGGCCCACAATGTGCAAACCTTAAATAAATTCCCTTTGGCTGTGTCCTAGAACTGCTCAGTTCCCTGTGTCTGCAGCCATTCTAAAGCACTCCAAGCTTTTCTGAGCTGTGCTGCACCACATTACACCTGCCTGGTGTAGATTTGGAGAGGTTGGGGTGTGTGCTGGTATAGTGTGATTGCCCATGTCCCATTTAAGTGGGAGCTGGGATGCCTGTGCTTAAGGACTCCCATACACAGCACAGGCTAATCTGATGTGCAGCACCTTGAGTAGGAATTCTTAAGATTTAATTGGCAGCAGAAGTCCAAAATAGCTTTGCACAGCAGTTACTTTAGATTTTATTATGTTACATGAATAAATCCCACAATTTTCTTTCCAGGTTTCTTGAGAATTTGATTCTTTTAGTTATAGAGTCTTCGTTGCCATGAATGTTTCTAATATTCCTTGATTATGGTAAGATGAAACTTAAACCTTTGTCTATATTTAGAAGGTAACTTGCTGCATCATATTTACTGCAAACCAGTCATGCAATTTCATATTGCAGATTAGTTTTTCAGATAAATTATAAATTAGAAATAGAGCTGGCATCTTTATTTTGGAGCTGACTCCACTGAATATGATTCTATTAACTGAAAGAGAAATTGATACTATTTCCTTTTGTAACTGATTATGTTTTCAAGCCTTACATAATGATAGCGTAAAATGTTTGTGAACAAGTTACAATTAATAGTTTGACCAGAACTTTCTAAGGATAATGAATATCAGAAAGATCTGAGCATCTCTAGTCATGTCTCTAGGTAATGATGGGACCTTCCTTTATGTGACAGTGTAACGCCTTACCGATGTCAGTGGGTCACATACCTGTCTTGCAGTCAGACACAAGCAATGTCAAGTTTTCACACCTGAGACTGAGAAGACCTTTGGCAATGGCAGTGAGAACGTGGCCTCACCCAGAGAGCACTGGGGTCTGGCCAGGTGCTCAGGGCGTGGTCGTGGAAGCTGATGGAGACCACAAGGCAGGTGCCAAAGGTGGGGGAACTGGTGTGACAGACAGAGAGTGAGCACAGGGTCAGCCAGGAGCAGCATAATCCCAGTGCTGCAGCTGAGTTATTTAGTGGGGAAATGCTGCAGAGCCTGCCCTGAGCTGGGGGCGTGATGTCTTCTGGGCTCAACCTCTGTGTGCTTGTGCTAAAATTACAATTCTGTGTATATTTGTGCTTTTTATTTTGGTCTCTCCTTTGGGGTAACTTGTTATTTTTAAATACACACTTGACCACCTCACAACTGGTTGGATATTCCTGTGGGGAGACAGCAGTGCTTTGCTGTAGGGAACAGACTGGCTGCAAGACACTTCCCAGAAAGGCATCATCCCAAACCTAGGCAGCTGATTTTTTTCCCCTTGCCTTTAAAAGCAGATCTACAAGATAAAAAAATGTGCACTACTGAAATGGAGATTATAGTTGTCATATTTTATAAATACCAAGATGTTAATGAAAAAGAAAGTTTAAAGGGAGCAGACATTAGTTTTGAAATAGTGGGCACAGATTTTTAGCAGAGACTTGTGGTTGTTTTCATGTCTGTCATCTCTTAGGGTAGAAACTGAGTAGAAGTCTATAGAAGTCTGGGCTACCTCAGTGCAACAAAACAATAAGCCAGGGCCTTTAGTGATACAGTGACGCCAGAATGAGGATTTGGGGGGGAGTGTGGAGAACATGCAGGTCAGCAAAAGGGTATTTTGCACAGCACAACCAAGGCTGCTTGTGTCAGGAGAGCTCTTCAGATCCCTTGGCTGTTTCCCAGCCTGGCCAGACACCTCCTTCCTGCTCCTGTGGGAAGGAGGTGGATGTTTCACCCTACTTCATCATCCTCACCTTAGCATTGTTCACAAGAGCCGATCAAAACCCTTCAGGAAACAGAGATGCTTATAATGACATTGGTTTTCATGATAAATCTTTCTACACTTAAACAAAAAAAGAAATCTTCCAAGTTACACATGAAATAGTAATTTTTAAAATGTTAATGGTAAATAGGCTTCTCAACCAGCACCTCTTGCAGCCCTGCTTTGTGGGTTTGGCTGGGTAGGGGTGGCAGTTCAGCCAGCTGTCTTTACGCCAGGGATGAAGTGTGGGCAGTTCACTCTCAACTGTATTTTTATAAAGCCTGATAAGAATTTCTCTGTGAAAATGAAGTTATTTGGTTTCAAGGTAGACTACTTATTTGTGAATTTTGGTAGTGAGTAAAGTGGCTTTAATGTTAACCAGTGCCTGAAGGTCAGGTCCTCAGCTGGGCACGGTTGGGTGCTGTGGCACCTTAAACTCTGGCATTGTCTGTTTGTGACATCTTTAAATACTGTAGGAATGAAAATCTGAATGGCCTTTGTAACTGCAGTAACAAAAATGGTCACAAATACGGATTAATTTTTCATGTCATTTACTTAGGTTTCGTCTTTATGCCCAAAGCAAAGAGATCTCCTTCCTGGAAGATTGCTGTGGACAGGAGTGACCCTAACAGGACAGTCCTTTACGACGGCTGGAGTGGGGAGCCTGCAGCTCTGTTAGGCAGCCCGAATTTCTGCGCAGATTTTGTCGG
>NW_008238361.1:430044-438117 GCF_000691975.1 Corvus brachyrhynchos
GGGCCGGGAGGGGCCTGAGGGGAGCAAGCTGTTGGTTTGTCTGGCACGCACTCAGGTCTTCTAATACACATTTGGGTTTTATTGAGCTATAAAATTTGTTTTAGTGTCCTTTTCTAGATAAAACCATTAAAGATGTGTGTTTGGCCTTCTGGCACCGAACGGGACCCTTAGAGGGGGTTAAGCCAGAGCGTGGGGAGGAGGTGGAAGCAACGGGACTCACCTTTGAGGCCACACAGTCCACACAGGGCAGCGAATGCTGTGGACTCCATTTCAATATTCCTCACACCAGCGTCATAAGCCCTCCGTAAGTATTCCAACTTTTTTTCGCTGGAAAAAGAGCATAATGCACCATCTAATCTCCCCTGACCTGGAAAGGAAGCAGAGAACTGTCACTGTCGGCCTTGCATGGGGTCATGGGGCACAGGGCATAGGTGTAAATGGGAAGTCCAGCAGTGCCCATGTTCTGTCTGAGGCCCACAAAGTTTTCCTGTGAGTAGCTGGTTAATTCGTATTCCCCTCAGTGTTAAAGCCAGCACGATGTGTCTCTGTATAGGGGAGAGAATGACGCAGGTTTCAACACTGGTAAAAGGTCAAGTCAGCCCACAGGTAAGAGGCACCAGGGGATGCTGTGCTCTGCAGGGACAAGCCATGGCTGCTCCTGAGATTCATGCTGCATATCAGCTGTGAAGGTCTGCCAGGTTAAATCTCAAAAATGCCAACTGACTGTAGAAGAGGGACAACAAGCTGTGCAGAATGGGAACAGTGAAGAGAGGAAACCCCCTTAAAGTGGGTTTAATTTTTCTGCAGGGGCTGCTGTGGATGGAAGCTGGAGCTGCGTACAGTGTCATTCCTGGTGTGGGTGGCACTGGTGCTCCCCTACTGCAGCTCCAGGTACCACTGCAGGTAGGACCAACACTGTGTTCAGTGTGGCCAGGTGTGGGCACCCATCCCGGCCTTCTCCTCTAACCCCTCCAGTGGCTCTGGCTGTCCTGCTGTGTGCTCAGAGCAGACCTGTGCCCTGTGCAGCTTCTCCTCTCACACAGTGTCTGAAGGCCTTGAGACAGGCAAATGCTTACCTGTGGCTGGGCCAGCCTGGGCCAGCCCTTCAGTTTATTGCTGCTCCTACTTTAATCCTCTCAAGTAGCTTTTTGTTTAAATAAAACACAGACTTGAGCAGTACACAGATGGCTGCATCTGCAAGCAGATCTAAAGGTTTATAAATAGTGCTCAGATTATTAATTCTTCATTTATTACATTTCATCTACTCTGCAATCAGCATTTAATTTTGCAAAGGAAATGGTTCCAGAGTATCCAAAGTTTGTTTATGGAAATCTCACAGGCAACATAATATTTTCCTAGTGTTTGGTAGGAACAAATTTCTGAAGTGACAATCTTGCTGTAGGGGAAGAGCTTGGTGGCAAACTCAGCAAGGTGCAAACAGAGGTGCTCTGTGTTCTGAGGGTGGCCCCTGCTCTGCCTGGCCCCCCCAGCACCACGCGGGTCTCTGCCTGCAGCCCTCCTGTGGCCTGGGTTCCCTGGATAGCTTTGTCCATGTAAGAGTGGAAACACTTGGCATTACATGTGGTGAGGAGGGACAGACAAAGCTGGTTTTACCTTCGTAGAAGTCGTAGGTGCACATGGTGCGGCCGATGAGCGTGGGAAAGTCGGGAATCTCCCTGCTGCAGGCGAGCAGTTCCTCCGCGAGGTCCTTGTCCAGCTCGGTGCTCCGTACCACCACATCGCCCAGCACTACCTGCTCGAAACGTGGCTGGAAGGAGGAGTCCACGGCCGTGTCGGTGATCACGACAGACCCAGCCTTGATCCCTGTGGAAATGGAAGCTGAGGCTGCCAGAGCTCATAACACCTGTGTTCTGCTGCCAAACTTCAGCACAACAGGAAAATCTCAATAGATCTACGTGTGCTTGTGGGGCTCTTCTTTTCAGCAAGTAAAGCAGATGTCAGAGAATAATTGAAATTCGTGAAGTAGCACAGATGTACAAGTAAAATGTACAGAATCAGCACAAGATAAGTGATTGTAGGAATGTGCTGAATGACAGGATTTTAGCTGCTTCTGGCTTGCAGAGATCGTGTCCCCCCTGCCAGCTTGTGCAGGCATGAGCAGCACCACTGCCTCATCCAGGCATCATGGATTCATTTGGGTCACCCCTAACTCATGTTTTCTGTTTGGAAAGTGACACATGGCTGTGGTGGAATCAAGGCCTTCATACACTCTGAGAATGTGCACTCTGCCAAGCCAGTCGCTACAAGTTTTCTGGGTTTTAACCCAAAACAAAATACCATATTTGATATTTAGAGACCTGACAAAATGCTAAAGTTCAGAACTGCATGAGCTTTTGCTGAGAGTTCTTTTTAATAATAGCTGTTTTGCTCTGAAGAAAGACCATGAATCGCTTACCTAAGCCCCCAGAAGTACCGATACGTATAATAGTAACGTCCCGGCATTTTGCATGGTGCAGCAGTTTGATCAGCTCATGAAGCATGATGGAAATGGAAGGGATGCCCATTCCATGCTGTTGGAAGGAGAGAAAAGAGAAACGTCAGTCCCCATGAGGCTGTGGTAGGTGACAGGTACATGACTGCAATGAGCTCAGGGTTATGCTGTGGCCTCTTCTGCTGATGATGCCAACAGCAATTTTTTTGAGGGGGAAGAGACATCTTGGGGTCTTTTTAGTCTGTCCAGGTGAAGTGTCTAACCTCTTCTCCTCCCCTCGATGCTTTAAGGGCTCTTCATGTCAGTAGAGCTGGTGTTCATCCCTGGGGACCCTCTGCAGGCACACAGGTGGTGCCTGTCCTTCAAGGAGGGTCCATAAATGCATCCCAACAGCTGAATGCTCCAAGACCTTCCCCGTGCATTGCCAATCCTTATGCCATGTGCTGACTTGCACTTTGTTGTGTCCTGCTTGCACTCTGGGAGTGGTGAATTTCAGTGAGGACAACCTGAGCTTTCGCTTCTCCATGTGCCTTCCAGCCTGTCCTCGCCCCATACTGGAGCATCTCTGCCACATTGCTGAGCACGAAGGACAATGGAAGGGTTTGTGTCCCTGGGTGAGGACAGGTTTCAGGGTCAGGTGTTTGCTGCATGCCTTGCAGGCTGCCTGTCCCTCTTCCTGGCTCACATTCCCTGCCCTGCTGCCCTTCTGTCCCCAGCACCTGCCTGGCTACCAGCTCCCCACTGCTGGCACTGGCTTGTTCCCATCCTCCACAGACTCTGCTGCCCCACTCCCTCTCTGCTGCTGCTCCCCAGGGCTGGCAGATGTTCTGCAGGCCTGGAGCTGCTGGGGCTTCTGCTGCATCTGCCCAGTGCTCCCTTGCTTGGTTGTCTGTCTTCTGCTCCATTGCTAGACCAACATCCTTTTCTTAGTTTAACTTTCAAGTACAAAAGGTGTTTGGTGCCATGGGGTTTGGTTTTTCCTCTTGAAAAATACCTCAAATTTTTTTGGTTTTGCTATCATCTTCAAAAACCTGAAGGAAGCACGTATGGAAGCTCCATTGATTAAAGTACACAGCCAGTTTTTGTGCTGCTTTGTCTCCTTTCTCCTGGCTGTGAGACCAATGCTTTGTTCGCCTTGTATCATGTTTTAAATATGAAACCTTTTCACATGTTGTTATTCTGGAACATCAGCCTGGCTTATTCACCAATGCCTAAAAAATTTATTCTCATTGTAAATATTCAGAGCAGGAATCTGTGTTCCTGCCCCCGTATGTTTGAGCTCAGTTGTGTTTCTAAGCAACTTGCAGAATGTGATGTTGGCAGCTGCTCTGCATGATGCTTCTTGGGGCGGCTGTGTGTTCTGCCCCATGTCCTCTTCTGCTCTGGCCAAAGCTGGTGCATGGCCTCGAGCTTGGTGAGGATTTGCTTCTGGCTGTGTCACTGCTGCTGCCAGGCTGGGAAACAGGAAATCTTGTGGTAGTTCTTCCTGTTGGATCCTCTCAGATTGATTCCCTCAGGCTTGATTCCCTTGGTCAGGATTGGTTTGGTTTTGTCAGAGGGAGGAAACATGAGCTCTGTTGTGTGATTCCATCTCCTGTGAATCACATTTCAGACTAATCTTGTGCCTGAAGAATTGGCGCCAGGACCAAGCCTTTGGGTGTGAGTGCTCCCCACCACAGCCTGTGTTTGCTTTTCCCTTTGTTCAGTGCCAAAAATCCCGCTCTAAAAGAATCGTTAATATAAGGCCAGGTTTTTATTTTAGAGCTTTTATCAATGTAATACTCCCAGCAACATTTCATAGTTCATGTGTGCTGAGGAGTGGTTTTTGCCTCCCCAACTGAGCTGAGCAGAACATGTGCACGTCTGTTGTTAATGTGGCACTTCCCAAACATAGAGTGCAAGCATCGGGGAATGCTATTCAAACAGAAGCAGCTTTGCCATGGCTGAGAGGTTGCACTGGTGGTAGTGGCTGAACAACGAAAAGAGGAAAAAAGTCTGCAGGTGGGTGTTGGGGGAGGCAGAGGCATGTGAGGGAGAGGATGGACCCTGCGCTGCGTGGCTGTGGGACCCTGCCAGCAGCACCCCCGGCCGGCTCCGGGGCACGGTACGGAACTCACGCTGATGGAGAGCACGGGCCCTGCCCGGTACATGGCGTAGCGGTCCGACCCCGCGCAGATGTCAGCCACGTCCTCCCCGTCACCCGCCAGGCCCAGCTCCCGGTGCATGAACTGGGCAAACGCCCTCATCCTGTTCCGGCTGCCGCCAACGCAGACAAACTGGAAACAGAGTATCAGTGTGTTGGTACTTAGCTAGAACAAGTACCACGAGTCAGTCTGAATGTGGCGGTGGTGGCCGCGCCAGACACATCTTCAGAGAAGGCAGTGGGATGCCACTTCCTCACCATCAGTCAAGGGACATTGGAACAACTGAGGGTCGCAAAACCAGGAGTGAACAGGAAACACAGGCTGTCACTCTGTCAGGGTGGTGACTACCCTGAGTCTGGGCAGCCATACAGCTGCACATACTTGGGTATCAGTCCTAGGCAAGAAAATCTAAAATAATTCAGCAAATTTAAGCTGTTAGTATCACCACTGATAGCAAAGCAAGCCCAGTTGTTAGAGGAGCTCATTGGTTAATTTATTCTATGAACAATGCTGACTGCAATTAGTGAGCACTGCTGATGGCATGGAGGCCATAAAGTCAGGGAGGAAAAAGGACAAATTTTACATAATAAAGGAAAATATGCTCGCTGGAGGTAGGAGGAGGATGAGCGTGCAGCTGCCAGGGCAGTGCTGCTGATCCTGCTGCCAGGGTGCCAGGCTGCTCCAGCCCTGGGCACTGAGGCTCTTCCCCCGCACGACTAGGGAAAGGCTCTGGTTTGAAATGGAAGAGGATGCCATCGTGACAAGTCGGTTTTGAAAGCAGGTCTCAGCCAAAAATGATATGACATCCTCCTTGCCTTGTCTCCAGTAGATGATGATCAAGATGCTTTGGACAAGTGCCTCCTCTGTCTGTCCTCCAACATGGGGCCAATATAAAATCAGGTTTTACAGAGCTACAGGTTTTTAAAAGGATAATTTTCTGCTGTGATTTCTGTCCAAAACAAACAAGGACAGACAACCTCTTTGCCCAAGCTGCCTTGGGCTGCTGAGTCCCTTAGCTGAGCAGCCAGACCCCATCCCAGCAGGAGCTTTGGCAGCAGTGGGGCTCCAGCATGGGCAGGTAGCGCCATGGGATGCACAGCTGGAGAGCCTGTGCAGGGGGGAGCTGCTGCCTTGCTTTTGCACCTGCTCTTTACCTTTATGTCCCCAAACATTGCTGGCAGGTTGTGCGTTTTTGTTCCCAAGTCCAGGTGGTACAGGATGTCCTCCTCCATCAAGTCCAAGTGTGGGTTTTTAACAAGGACCAGGCCGCTCCTGGGGGGAGACAATGAGGAGATGGGCTGGGGCACCAGGCAGTGCCCACAGGGAGGGGGACAGGCAGAAATGGGGCACAGGGCAGCCTAGAAGCTCCATGAGGGCACACACAGCCCGGGTGTCAGAAAAGGGATGGGACAGGGACAAGGGACGAGCCAGCTCTGTGTGGTGTCTGGACCAGCTGTCTTTCTGCTCCAGGTAAGCTCTTTGACATGTCTGTTGTTATATCTATGTATTGGCAAAAAATATGTCTCAGTATTTATCAATTTTGTCAATGGCAACCTTAGCTCTTTCCTTCATAGGGTTTTGCCAGCAATGTCCAGGGGTGATGTGCTGTGCTATTTCCTTTGTGACAGTTTATTAAGCTCTTAGCAAATCAGGATTTCACACTTGTCCCAAATAACTGCCTGGCAGGGTGAGTGCAGACCCTGCAGGCAGCCAGAGGCCAGCTTGCTGTCCCTTTCCACCTGCTGCAAGAGATGAGAAGCAACTAACTAACAGTGCAGGTTAGTTTTATAAATGAGGCTTAAATGAAAGCCAGAGAACATTTTTCTTCTCTTATTAAAACAAACTCAAGTGTTCCCCTGTTACTCACCCCGAGTAACCTGTTGTTTTGGTCATAGCGGCTCCACCAGAGTCAGCTGAAAGCGATACCCTGCCAAAAAGGTAAGGAAAACACTCCCTGTGTCCTCAGCTGTCGAGGTTTAGAGCTCAGAAGAGGTTTCAAGGGGCTCTGAAGGGGGTTAAATACCTCCTATGCTTTGTGCAGCTCCCAAGGTCAACAGTGGCCAGTACCCCGCCCGCTCCCTGTGTTCGCTCAGATGCCAAGGTACCTCCTGTCTGGCATGGTTCCTCCCAGAGTGGCTTTTTGGGCAGGTGCGTCACCAATAACCTTGACTGGCGGCCCTAGGGCTGGGGCCGGTGACCTGCTGGCCCTCTGGCTGGTGACCTTGTGCCATCTGGCTGGTGGGGTGGGCATTGAGCACGTGGCTGCACATGTGCACCCCGGGGAGACAGAACAGCTCCTGGACCACCAGCCTGGCCTGGGGAGGCTGATTTCACTTTCAGCAATGTTCAGACAGCACTGTTGGGTCTCATGGTCCACCCAGCCCCATCTCAGCCCAGAGGCCTGTCAGAACAGTGTGCAGTGTGCCAGTGGCAGCAGGTCCCAGGCCAGGGGAACCAGAGTGCTCGTGGGGCTGCGGGAGGAATGTGTGATGCTCCTGCAGGAGCAGGAGGAGAGTAGAGATAGTGGTCCTGCTTCCTGTCCCAACAACATCAGGCACTGCCCTGGAAGATATTTTAGGCAGCTGCTGGAGGGGCAGAATCTGGCATTTGCTGTTGGCCTCTGGGAATTGTTGATGGAAGCTCTGATAATTAGAGAAGTGCTAGGTAATTAATTACTGGGTGAAAGCACATTGTATGGGGCTCACTTGCACCCTGCATTCAGGCAGTAACGCAGTCCTGCTGCCCTAATGGGGAGGGACGGAAATTGTTTTAACTGAGGCAGTCTTTCCCTGAGCAAATGCCCATTTTGCTACCCATCCAAACCCTTTAAATTGCAAAACCCTGTATAAAAATAAACAAACATTGCAAGCCAGTGACCTGGGAACATGTAAATTGTGTACCTTGCCCAAGACAGGGTCAGGATAGCTCTGAGAAGGGGAAAGAGCAGAGCTCTCAGGGATATTTCAAGCTTGCTGGAGTCATACCAAAGGCAGGCTGGAAGGATTTCTCTGCTCTGATGAAGTTCTCCCTCCCTGGATGCTGTTCACATATGCCTGCCAAAAATGACTTATTACTGACGCTCCACAGCACTCCTGAAGAATAAGGATCTGGAGATTCTTTTTCCCTTTCAGAAAGCACCAGATTTCTGTGAGGGGCACAGAAAAAGTTTCCTGAGGGCTGCACATACCTTCTGCCTGCTAAAGTCACTTGGTGCGATTGCTGTGGTTTCAGGCACACAGCAGATTGCGCCGTGGGCTCCATGCAGAGCTTTGCAGTCATGTCCAGTGAGTTACCTGATCTGAGAAACAGAAGCAGAAGTTTGCTGCTGTTTGCCAGAGGTGGCTGGGAAAGCACTGGGGGAGGTGAGATCAGGCTGAGGCTTCCTGTGGATTCTCCTCCTTCTCTGGTCTTGTTTGGTGGAGGAACATGAGGCCCTGGCCCTGCACCCACCTCCAGCATGGCTGGGCAGGGCTGTCA
>NW_008238361.1:438164-440266 GCF_000691975.1 Corvus brachyrhynchos
GTACACCTGAGTGACCCTGGGGCAGGGCACGAGTGTTCCCACACACTGCCTGGGCTGCCTGGGCTGGTAAAGGCAGTGCTTCCATGTCTCCCCTTTCTCTGCCTGCCTTCCATGGCAGAGTATTTCTGGGCACAGCTGGAAGGGTGCACAGTTCAAGCCATCCCACAATAAAGCAATATTCCTGAGCACATGGACAACTTCTTAAATATTTTCTTATGAAAAATAGTCTTCCAGCACAGCCAGCTGGGACATCCCTGCCTGGTGGTCAGCAAAGCCCCTGCCCTGCCCTGCTGCAGCCTCTGCCCCTGGTGTGCTTGGTCCCAGGCAGGGACCTCCCCTGTGCTGGCAAAAGGGGCAAGATTTTGGAGGGTGGCCCTTCTGAGTGAGCAGGGGCAGAGTCTCCTGGAGCCACAGCTCTGTCTGGAATGGCAGGCTGAGAACTGGTGGGCAAGCAACATTCCTGCGGTGTTTGTCCCTGCTGTGCCCAAGGTAAAAGGAACTAGCGTGTTCTGTTTAAGTAAACATGATTGCACCAAGGGAAATGGTTGGATTGTGCTTTTGGCTTCCCAGAAGTGACACTGAAGAGAAGGGACAGCAGCCATCACTGTGGCCATGCAGGTTTCTGGGCCTGTCTGGTGCAGGTCAGCTCCCTGCCTGGCCAGTATGAGAAGTCCCTCACCTTTGGTTCCTTCGTCCACGATTATTTTTCCCATGGTTGTTCTTCTTTGGGATGGCTTTCGGTAAATCCCAAACTGAAGCGTGGCTGTTCTTTTCCTGCCTCTCCTGCTTACCATGGCAGAGGCTGCAGAATGGAATGGAATGGAATGGAATAGAATAAGAATAGAATAGAATAGAAGTAGAATAGAAGTAGAATAGAGTAGAATGGAATAGCAGAATAGGATAGGATAAAATACTAAAATAAAATGCTTTCAGTTGAAAGGGATCTGCAGTGCTGATCTAGCCCCACTGCCTGCCTGTTTCTCTTCCTCGAGGCAGCGTGGGGAGGTGGGGATGGTGAGAAGCAAAGAGCACTGCCCCAAGTGAGTGTTTGTTTGTGCCTGATTCAGAGCTAAATCCAGCCTCTCCAAGTGCCAGGCAGTGGAGCTGTTACCATATGTGCTAGAGGATGACAAATAAAGCACGATGAAGTATACGGCAGAGTAACATATGGCAGTGTAGACAGGCTCTCGGCAAGGGAAGAGCTAGGGAGAGCCAGCGCTCCCGCGCCCATCCGACACCTCTTGTCATGTTAAATGCTATTTTAGAGCAGACAGCGATGGCAGCCTGTGCGCGGCAGGGAGCTCGCACCCGCCGCGTCCTGCCAGGGCTCTGCAGCCTTGCTCCCAACGAGCCCTAGCAGCTCCTTCTCCACTCGGCTCGTCTCCGCCTTCCCTCCCGCAGTGCTGCTGCTGCTGCAGCTCCCTGGAGCTGCAGATGGATGAGATATTCCAGCAGCCCGGAGCTCAGCCCTGTCTGTGGCCGCCGGGTCGGGCTGGGCAGGAGGGACAGGTGGTGCCCATCGCAGGAGTGAGCGCCTCCACCACCACCCCGGCAGGGCATGTGAGCCTGTGCTCAGCCTCACAGTTCTGCTTCAATAGCAGAGAGCTGATGAACATTCACAGTCCAAGGGATGTCTTGTGCATTCCTCTAGTGATGATTCCTGGCAATCGGCATAAGGGAGCAGCAGAAGCACCGGGGAGTGTTTTACCTGACAGGAGGAAGGCCATGTGCCAGCAGCACAAAGATTTCCTGCTCCCCTTACCCGCCCTGTGCTGCAGAGCCAGAAGAGTGAACACAGGGAGCAAAATGTGGATTTTTATCAGCTGTTTGCTCTGGCTCCATGTTTTGCCTTGTTTATTATTGGTATAAAGCTGCTCTTGGCATTGGGAGCAATCAGTAAAACACTCTCCAAAGGAACCAGGCTCCACAAACCCTCGGGGCACTTGAGTAACTGCAGCTTGTCAGGACATGTTTCCCCTGAGGTGAAGCACTGCCGCAAAGCCATTTATTTCAGGCAGAAATCAGCTGCCTGACCTATGTCGCTATTCAGGATTTATTCAGGAGCTGTTGATCTGCCAGTCCAGTGTGGCTCCAGAGGAGGG
>NW_008238361.1:440304-445803 GCF_000691975.1 Corvus brachyrhynchos
TCCCATGGCAGGTGGGATTCGCCCTGGGAACAGGCAGGGGATCTGCCTGCTCTGCCCCAGTGCTGCCAGGGCAGGTGGGGGGTCTGTGCCCACGCTCTGGGCATCCTGCCCTGCTGGGCTGCCCAGGGGGTGAGGACACAAGGGTGACAGCCACACACGTCTGCCCTTGCAGGTTCAAGGAGCACCAGGCTGGCCCCACACATGCCTTGGGAAAAGGGCTCTGCTTGAGTTTAAACCAAGTTTCTGGCTGGGATTGGTGTTGGTTTTCTGCAGGAGCAGGGATCCTGCCCTGGCTCTGCCTGGCTCCACATGGTTTGCTGCTGCCCATCCTGGACAGACTCCTTCCCTGGCCCCACACGGATCCACTTCAGCAGAAAATGTTGCTTCTGGCATCTTGCTTCTCCCAAGGCTGGGTTCCTTTTCTGCCTCCAAGCAGGATGGAATTGAAGTGAGAAGGAAATGAACAGTGAGGCAGCTTGGCAACAGGGACCTCCCATCCACTCTGGGGTAGGTTCCCCCTTGCCTTCCTCCATGCTGCTTTTTGTTCCCTTCCCACCCCACAGGGATGGGTGAGCTCTTGCCTGCTGGGAGTACCCACAGAGGTTTGTGTAAATGCCCAGTTTGCTGAGACAGAGCAGGGATGTGGCTCCAGAGACTGGCTGTGGTGGGAGAAGACACCGAATCAGCAGTGCTCCCCAGCTCTTGGAACCTGCAAGCAAGCCCCTCTCTGCTTGCTCCCTTCTTGCCCAGTGCTTCTCTGCTCTCCAGGCTTGGAATCCAGATGGTGCCTGGTTTTTTTTTCCCTTTTTTGTTTCCTTTTTCTTACATGGGTATTTTTATCCTTTAGACTTTCGCTCCTTGGACTTGTAGGTGCCTGTTGTAACTGCTGGTGCCTGTGGGTGCAGGCAGGAGGGAGGGCTGGGAGGAGATTTCGGCCGCGATAAGGCAAATGACGCAAGGCCTGAGCACAGTTCATAAAGCCATGCTGTTTGTCAAGCCCGATCATGTCTCAGAAACAGGACAAGGAACAATTTCTCATCAGGAAACATGGGGGTTTGGGTGGCTGAGCCCCAGCCCTGTGCCCCCCAAAGCTGTCCTACCCATGTGCCCCACATTGATGGAGTGCCCACAGCTGGAGCATGAGCTGGTCCTTGGCCCTGGCAGCGTGGAGGTCTTGATGGTAGCTGCTGCATCACCTCATGTGCTGGATTTGTCAGGATCTGAGCTCACGGCTGTTCAGACACTTTCCTGCACTCCATGGGGGATTAGGGGCTTCCATGCAAGGGCAGACTTATGCTGGCCCCACTATTTCAAAGTGAAGCATCCAGACCCTACTTTATCCAACTTTATTGAGATGGAAACAGCTAAAGGGAATAAATGCTGGTTCCAGAGGAGGCACTTAGTTCTGCTGGTGCTGGCTCTGCATTTCAGTGCCCTGTGGAGATACATGGAAGACCCTGGCGAAAGCATCTCTGCCTTTCCTCCCTCTTCCCTGCACCCAGGTAAACCAAGCAGGCTTGAAGTCTAGATTTTTTCCTTTTTCAAACAATTCCTTTCCTTTTCCCTGTATTTATCTTATTTCTGTCCCCATGCCCTTTCTCTTTCTCCTCCAGGGAGGCTAGAGGGGTAGAGTTTGTCCTGCATCCCTCCCTGACCTGCTGTCCTGCTCCACCAACATGGGAGCCTGAGCCCCCAGGCACTGGGCCAGCACGGGGCAGGCAGAGACCATGGAGCTGGAGACAGGTGGGGGAAGCATGATAGGGGTGAAAAATAATCACATGAAAATCAAAGTGTTTTTTTGCAGCCTTCAAAACATATCTCTGCCTTTCTCAGCAACTCTGAGGACCAAGGACCTTGATGCAAGTAAGGGATCTGGCACCTCCATGCTTCACCAAGATTTTTAAGGTTTAAAACCACCGTGCTCAGGTGTGCATACCTTGGGGCAGGGCGGGGTGGGACAGCACTGCTGGCCGTGCTGCCAGAGGAGATGCTCAGCCAGAGCATCTCTGTGCTGGGCCCCCTTGCTGGGCTGGGGGGTCCTGTGGGTGGCCAGCGGGCTCTGTGCAGGTACCAGAGCACAGGGGTCAGGACAGCCCAGTTCCTTCCTTAGCCTGCGAGTGGTGGTACTGTCTCACTGCTTGATGCAAGAGCTGTTCTAGCTACGCTGCATTTCTAATATGCAATAATAATGTGCATTTTCCTTGTGTGGAAAGGTTGGGATCAGAAGAAAAGCCCTGCAGTGGAAGGCAGGCCTCTCCAGCATCCTGCACTGGAGGGCAAAAGAGCCTCCTATGTCAGCAGAGCTTGCACTGGTCTGCAGAGTGTATGAAGAGATATTCTAAAATACCTTAATTGTGATTTAAATTACAGGCACAGAGCATTAATCTCTGTCAGATAAAGCACAGGGCAGATCTGGAGCACATAAACCTCTGCCTGTCTGCAGTGGGACACGCAGTGCTGCACACGGGGAGTGGGCAGGAGCCCCCTTCAGCTCCCAGGACCCTCCTGGTGCTGGGAGGCTCCGAGTGGATGTCCATTGTCCCAGAGCTGGGCACTTGCAGTGGAGGCAGCTGCTGTCACCCCACCCCTCCTGCCCTTTCCTTGCTGCCCAGCCCGAGCACTGACTGTGGCAGCAATTCCTGCGGTGCCTGAGTGCCCAGGGAAAAGCAACTGCTAATGGGAACTAATGATGGATTCTGCATCCTGTTTGCCGGGAGTTAACTTTCAGAGGATATTTCCAGGTGGCTTTCAGCGTCTCTGGCTCGAGACTGGAAGGAAGGAGACAGGTGCCACCTTGTGTGGAAATGTTTCTCCACGCAGCGGGCACAGACAGAATTCCTTTCCCCCTTTTCTTTTTGGTGGCGTCATGGCAAACTCCTCCCAGAGGCAGAATGCAGCCAGCCCTCGTACAGCCCCTGCCAGCTGTTCAGAAGCGCATAGCAGCACGGAACCCTCACAGAGGTGGTGGCAGAGGACACAGCTTGCTCAGTTACAGCAAGTGAAACCCCAAGGAACAGGAGAGGTTCCGGGGGTGAGAGGGTGGATACGACCTGGAAATGAGCACTTGGCAGCCCAGAGACCCCCGTGAACTGGGCTGATCCCCAGTGTGGGCAGCAGGGGAGTGGGCATTCTGCCCCTCTACTCCGCTCAGGTGAGACCCCACCTGCAGAGCTGCCTCCAGCCCTGGGGCCTAACAGCAGGACATGGAGCTGCTGGAGAGAGTCCAGAGGAGGCCACAGAAATGCTCCAAGGGCTGGAGCCCCTCTGCTCTGGAGCCAGGCTGGGACAGCTGGGGGTGTTCACCTGGAGTAGGGAAGAGAAGGCTCCAGGGAGAGCTCAGAGCCCCTTCCAGAGCCTAAAGGAGCTTCAAGAGAGCTGGGGACAAACTTTATAGCAGAGCCTGTTGTGATAGGACAAGGGGTAAACTAAAAGAAGAGTGAGAGATTTAGATTAGAGATTAGGAAGAAGTTCTTGGCTGTGACGGTGGTGAGGTCCTGGCACAGGTTGCCCAGAGAAGCTGTGGCTGCCCATCCCTGGAAATGTTTACAGAGCAGTTTGTCCCTGCTTCCCATCCCCTCACCCAGCTCTCCGTGTGCTCTGGAGTTGAGCTGTGGCAGCAGCACCCTGCTATGTGCCACACCACATTCCAGCCATAGTTTATGCCACAGGAGAACTGTGTTCCCAGAAAGGACCCTGCAGATTAGCAGCCAGCTGGATTGTGCTGGGCTCACCCAGGGAGAAGCACACGAGTCAGGCCGTACCCTCAGCCATGCCAGTCACAGAAGAGCTGAAGAAATCTGGGCCGTCCCAAAGTGGTTTATTTAAATACAGCAGCATCTCATGGCACACACTGGCTGTGCTGGGCTGTCTGCCCTCTGATACACTCCTGGGTTATTTCTGTCACCTCCAGTATTGACAGACACTCTCCCTCTGTCCCTTTCCAGCTGTCCAGAAGCATCACAGTGAGCAGTCTTCAGTTCCCTGTTCTGAGTCTGATGATGAAATTCTTGTCTTCCCCTACCCAGCCTCTTAATCAGCTATTGGAAAGGAAAATAAACTTGATGCCTGGCTTTAGGAGAACAAAATGATGAGACCTGTCCTCGCTATGGCTGCTGCTCTCTCAGCCTGTCCTCCCTATCAGCTGCTCAGGCTCTGTCCCTTGCTGCTCTGACCCCATCCCTTGTGCTATGGAGGCATCAGAGTCCTGGTCTCTGCTGGAAGGTGTCAGGCCAAGACCACGCATCCAGCATCTCCTCTCCCTCCTGTGTCTGCAGTCCACTCCTTTCCCCTGTGTCTGCTCTCAGGATAGAAGAGCACATGTCAAGGTCCAAAGTACTCGAAATGGTTTTCCATCTCAGAGCCTGGCCCCTATCTCCAAGCAGAAGCAGCCTGTCACAGAGAGGTGCAGGTGATGAGACCCTTCTGAGCCCACATGAGGGGGGGAGTCATGAGAGACAAGTGGGAGATGATGGTGGTGGCTGAGATGGCCGCTGGCCCCTGCTTTGCTCCTGCAGAGGGGAGGGCTCTTTTGGTTCAACCCCAGGGAGACGGATCTGGAGACCAGCTCAAAAATCTGCAGGCTTTAAAAATGGGATTATTTTCTGTATTGTCTAACTGAGCCTTTGGGGTTTGCATCTCGAGCTGCTTGCTGTGACCCTAAGGGTCAGAAGAGGCTCTTCTTGTTCTGCACAGCCCCTGAGGTGTCCAGTTGTCCAGGACCTGTGGCTTCAGGATGACCCTAAGCCACTGGGGCCAGGCTGGGAGCCACTGCTGTTCTTCTCCTGCTGTGCCCTGGTACAGGTGGATCAAACCAGCTCTCCGAGGTTACTGTAGCAAAGGGTAGATAGAACAGGAGCAGGAAGAAGAGACTCCTTGGTAACAGCTGAAGGTGCTTTAGGCTTTTTCAAAAGGAAACGTAGCCTAAAGGAACACCTTTATTAGATGGCTGTGGGGCTGGGGCTTTCTGCTTCTAAGTCCTCTCGCTCTACTCCGTGCTGGAAGCAGGAGCCTCCCCCTGGGCAGCCTGGCACCGGGGCTCCGAGGAGGGGCTGAGGGACGGGGCCACGTGCGGCTCCATGTGGGCAGAGTGGGCTGTGCTTGCTCTCCACCTTTCCTTTCGGGCCGGTTTTGCGGGCTGACTGCCGGGGCTGCAGAGGGAGAGGCTGGAGCGTCCAAACACACGCCCTGGCACAGGCGGGACTGAAGCAGGCACTTTGAACTACCCTCTCTAACTGCTGCCTGTGACTGGAGTCGTGGCAGCCTGGTGACTGAGCCTTGTCCTTCTCCTCTCTCCTCCTCCATGCGTCCCCGCCACAGGGACCAATTCGACAAACCCTCCATCACCCTTCGTGTGCCGGCACTTTCTGGGTGCAGCCAGCACCGGGAACCCTCCCGGAGCCCCAGCGCCGCTGTGGGATGCGCTGGTGTTGGTGCTGGTGCTGGTGTTGGTGCTGGTGCCGGTGCTGGTGCCGGTGTTGGTGCCGGTGCTGGTGCCGGTGC
>NW_008238361.1:446127-447502 GCF_000691975.1 Corvus brachyrhynchos
TGGTGTTGGTGCTGGTGCCTGTGTTGGTGTTGGTGCCGGTGCTGGTGCTGATGCTGGTGGCTCCCACCGGCCACCCCGGAGCTCCTGCTCGCCCGCTGCCGCACAGCCGGGGATGGCGGCCACTCGCTGGCAAGCCCCTGAAGCGAGCGCGGGGAAGGCTTTGGGAGCCGGCAGCTGGGCCTGGCAAGGGGACACGAACAACACGTGTTACAAGCCCTGGAACTTAAATATTTTGCTGCTATAAATGTTAGCAACGAGAGCTCTCGTTACATTTAAATGCCAGATGACAGAAGCAGAGGCCAAAAAAAGCTCCTTCCCAGCCAAGCAGAAGGAGAGGGGGCGACTGTGCCAGCGGGGCCGGCGGGACACAGGGTTGGCACTGGGGACACCCACTCTGGGCAAGAGCGGGCACGGGGGACAGCCTGGCTGTGGTGCCTGGGTGGAAAAGCAGCTGCTGGTGCATTGGTCAGCACGACGGGCATGGCAGCGAGCAGAGCACTGAGAGGGGCACTGAGCGCGGGCATCGCACGGGTCACCAGCACCCAGAGTCTGCGGAGCTGCGCTGGCGGCCGAAGGGAGAACTCCTCTGTACCCCGGGTTTGGCGTTTGAAATGGAAATGAGCTTGCCAGCATTTCCACCCTGATCCCCGGTGCCCGGTGACTCCGTTGTGAGAGCGGGTCCCATGGGCTGAACCTTGGCCTACAAAGGCTCCCCGCCTCAGCTGGGGAGTAGTTTTCATCATTTATGTTTTGGCATAATTTCAATAAATTCCAGTTGGCTGTTCCTGAATAACACCCAGAGCAGAAAGGAACTGTGCAGCCCTGTGAAGTGAATCTTTGCAATTAGAAAACTTGAGCACTTTTTGGTGGGTGTTTTGCTGAAAACAAAACGCTGCATGTGATGGGTTTGGAAAGCACAGGACTAATTACCAGTGCTATTTTAAAAAATGGCATGAAAATGAGTTATGCTACTAATGCTCAGATGCAAGAACACGGTCTGCTTAATTTAATAACACTGTGTAATTTGTGTAAAACCAAATTGGTAGCAATTATACATTATTGTTAATTACTTGGAGCTGGGTTCTCCTCTCTGTGCTCATGCTGAATTGCACCTGGCTCCCCAGTGCCCCAAAGTCTGTGGGGTTTGTGATGTAAAGAGGCACATGAGGTAAGGACCTGAAAAAGGAGAATTGTGGAAGGTGCTCAGGGTGAGGCCCGCTCCAGAGCTGCTGGGACAGCAGGCATGTGCCCGTCCTGTCCTTACACTCATGGAATCTCCTGGGGGAGTCAGTGGGAGCTCTGCATGCCGTGGAGCTGTTCGGACAGGCCTCACCGGCTGGGCCCGCAGCCCCACCCCCACCCCAGGCCGTGACTC
>NW_008238361.1:447656-450683 GCF_000691975.1 Corvus brachyrhynchos
GGCTGCTCCAGCAGCCTCAGCGCGACTCCGTCTGTGACTCACATGCCTGACTCACAGACGCCTGATGAAATACATGTACTCCCAGTCACATTTATCACAGCTAAATATTAGAACAAGCTCTTTAATTTCAAACCCGAGTGCTTCCTGGCATTTTCTCAGCAGCTGTGCTCGGGCCAGTTGCTGTGCTGGGAGGGGGCGGTGATGCAACTTTGCTAAGTTGCAACTGCCAGGTTTGCTTGTTTGCATGCATATACACAGATATATATTTAGAAATTTCCTCAAGGCAGAAGAAAATAATTCACGACAAGCAGCAGCTTGGAAGGTCTGAATTATTATTTCTGTACCGCAGATCACCTTGAGCATATAAGCGAAGTCTTTATGTGCTGACGTTAATAACGCTAAAGAGTTAAAAACCTCAGCGGCTCTGAAGGCAATTATCAGGTTGGCTTTGTCATGCACAGCCTCATTTTGTGTGCTGCAACAAAATTATATTTTACTGTGTATTTTAGAAGGAATAACAGTGTTAGTGGTGTTTTTTTGCTGTTGGGCTCCATCTGCCCCCAGGGCCCTCCCTGTGTGGTGCTGCTGGCCTGGGCTGGACCCCCCGCACTGCCTGCTCCCCTCTGTTTGTCTGGGACAGTGCTCACCGCTCTGTAGAGCTTGAAAAGCCAGGGGAGTCTAAAGGGAGATGGTTTTACCAAATGAGGGGACTGGTCTCGGGTCCAGCAGCCACCTCTTCCAAACATTTCCTCTATGGCATCTTTCAGCTGCACGAGCTGTTTCTACACTCCCAGAGCATTTCAAAGTGGTCTGACTTGAAATCCCAGCTGCTCCAGAGAGAGGCAGAATTTATGAAGAACCAAGGCAGTTCAAGTTACCATGGAAATTGTTTCAAAACAGAGAAGCCCGATTTTGCTATACTGGCTGCCTTGGGAGGGTTTTCTGTGTGGAAGGATGACAGGGTATACCTGCCCCATAGCCCAAGGTATGCTCTGCATGTGTTGTGTTCTGGGGCCCACAGACTTCTGAAGACCATGATATTTGCATAATATTAATGTGTTTATTCTGATGTCTGTGGGTGGCAATTGGTGCCCACAGTGCTCCTTTCACATGGACATGCCATTATTACACCTGATTAACGCAAACATTATTTGGGAAGAAGTTCCAGACTGTTCCCCAGCACGGAAAGAGCCACAAGAGGTTCTCCTGCTGCGAACTGGAAGACCCCAAATTTAATCACGCTCCTCTCCTTGCAAAGCTGTGCAAAGTCAGCCGTGTATGAATACCCCCATCAAATCCACCCCACCTTTCCTTGGGGGACTGTAAAACACCTGACAAGCCAGATGCTTTACTACCCTCACTGTGCCAGCTGTGGCATCTGAGTGGCACAGAGGTAGCACAGAGAGGGGCATCTCAGGGACAGAGACAGCCCTGTAATCCTCCCCAAATCTCAGGCACTTCTGACTCTGCCATGGCACTACCAGCCACAAACCCAAACACTTTGTTGTGATATCCCTCTCAGACTGCAGCCCAGGTTTTCTCCCCAAATAACATTATTACAGATAAAATTCTACTTACAGCTGGAATTTCCTATCAACAATCATGTTACTTATAGAAAAGATAATTGAAAAAACCCCGCACTATTTGTAAAGCAAATTTATTTGTAAGGATGCTTATGATGATAAATAAGAAGTGGCATTCAAAAGAACAGAAAAATAGCCCTGTTTATAGATTATGCTGAGATTACTTCAGTAAGCTAATTCTTCCCTCTGCGTCACTATTAATTAGACATCAGTGGCATGTAAACTGTATGTGATCCAGTTACAGGAGACTGTGGGCAGGAGCTGCCTAATTCCAGTTCCCAGCACTGGTTCCTCCTGTGGCTGTGAATGAGCACTTAGCAACAGCTGTCCCTTGGTGAACCATGCGTGGGTTACTCAATGACAGGTTCCAAAATTCATATTCTTCTACCAGATGTAAAGTAGAAACTTTTTCATGCAAAGTGCTTCTAACCCATGCAGCTCCTCGTGTCTCCTGGCAACCCCACAGGCATTAGTGAGAGGTGGCTCTTGGCCCAACAGTGTCACCCTTTCCTGGGAGCTTGGACAACCACATGGGCTACTACTGTCAAAAGTGCTTTAGGCTGCAAATAAGCAGGTGGGTGTTCAGAGGTCTTGGCTGCCAACACCACCTGTGGGGCCTCAAGGGAAACTTGGCACTTCTGGAAATGTAGCTGTTTGGTTAAATTTTGAAAAGCTGTATTAGATACCCAACCTTTAGTCTTCTCTTTAGGAAAATGGTCCTTGTTAGAGCTGTATTTTCTCCCAAGGAACACCTACACATGAGCTACTTGAATGCCACATTCAGCTACTTGGCAGTACACTGTGGAAAATCACTGGCCTTGTGCTGTTGAGCCAAATGCAGACCTATTTGTATTTTTAAGGGAATTAGTATTCTTTTCTCTGTTTAAAACATTCCTATTACTCATAGTGAGTCAAATCCTGGCCCTGTTTGGAGGGTGGTGCATAAATGAGCTATATGCACAAAGGAGCTTCATTAGGAGCACTTTCCAAACCCTCCATCCACCTGCCTTTTCCCGAGTGAACAAGCATTCGCCTCCTGCCCTGGCACCACAGCTGTGATTGCTATCCATGCTGTCCCAGCCCAACTCATGCTATGTCTCCATGTCTTCTGTTTTGCTCCTCTGAGTTCCTCACCTCCTGTCTTGCACATGTTCATGTTGCTGCTTGGGAGGTGCCACATATGTGGATGAAAAGCACAGCCATGTCCCTTGTGACACAGAAGCAGAATCACAGAGTCAGTTGGGTTGGAAAAGACCTCAGAAACCATCGACCCCAACCTGTGACCAATCCCCACAGCAGGGCCAGGGAGCTCCTGGAGAGGCTCCAGCGGAGGCTGCGCAGCTGAAGAAGGGCCTGGAGCAGCTCCGTGCCCAGGACAGGCTGAGGGAGCCGGGGCTGCTCAGCCTCGAGAGGAGCCCCAGCTGAGAGGGGCCCTCAGCCCTGG
>NW_008238361.1:451369-465933 GCF_000691975.1 Corvus brachyrhynchos
CCGAGCGGGTGAGTCCCCATCCCCGGAACAGGTCGGCCTCGCCGCCCCGGGAGGGTTCGCTGTCCCGGGGGTCCCCGTGCTCGAGTGGGGGACGCACAGAGGCCCCGCGGTGCCGCGGGCGTGTTCGGGGGGTGCGACATCGCTGCGGTGTTGCGGGGAGGGCAGGGCTGGGGCTTTCCCTTTTCTCTGCTTTTTATTAACTTGTGGTGGTTTTGGCTGGGGTAGAGTTAATTTTCTTCGCGGTGGCAACCGTGGGGCTGCGTGGAGCTTGCCCGGGTGGGAGGTGCGGAGTGCTGCCGGAGCGCAGTGAGCTCCCTGTGGATGTGCTGGCACTACCCACGTCAATACGCTGAGAGTCCGTGGTTTGCTGGGGATAAGAAAGCTACAGGTCAAAGTCCCTGGTGCCAGTTCATCTGCTAAAGATGACGCCTTTGCAGGTTGCCAGAGCCGCTGGTGCGGGAGACAGCGCGTTCTGAGCCCCCCGGTTATCCGCAGCCCGCCCGCCCTGGGCTCCGCGGGGGAAGGAGAGGGGGCAGGATGTGGCCTGGCTTCTTGCGGGACTCTGGCTGGACAGGGAGCACGGTCCTGGAGCAGAAAGGCGCTCTCAGCCCGCTCAGGTGTGCGTGTTAACCTGGAGGCTCTAAACCCACACACTGGCCTGTGAAATCTGGGCCATGAATATAGTAGGGGAAGCTGCCCAGTCAGTCTTTCCAACTCCGTCTATACAAAAAGACTAAAATAATTTGTTTCTAGCAGTACTTTTACATTAATTGTAACGAAACCACTTTGTTTTCCAGTAGTTGAGAGAGCAGTTCATCTTCAGCAGGTTCTCAAAGAGTTGGGGTTCATGTAGGTGTGCTGGAGGCACCAGTGCCTCAGGATGATGTTACTGGTGGGAACTTCCAGGTTCTGGACTGAGCTGCAGAACTGGCACCTTTGTACAAACCCACTTTTTAAAACGATGCATTGATCTCTCAGAAGAGAACAGATTCATTTTCCAAATCTCATGTGTTTTTATGGTCTGCATTGAAGCCCATCTCAGCTTCTCCTTTAAGAAGACTCCTGTGGCTATAGCAGTTTGCTGTGGGCAATGACAAGTCTATTTTTAAACCTTCACTTTTCTTTTGTTTCCTGTAATACGATCTTTGCTATGATCCTTATACTCATCTTCAGAGGGATGGTGGTGACCTGGAATGCAGCAGGCACTTTGCAAATACTCTCCGAGCTCTGTCCTTGAAGGGCTGGAGCTGTTTGAAGAGTGCTGGGGTGCCTTGCAATTGAAATGGGAAAGCTGGAGTCCTGGCTGTGGAGAGCTCTCAAGTGCAGGGCTGGGGCCTTTGATGGCCGAAACTTTTTTTTTTTTGAGAAGGTGTTAGAGATCTGTTTTAAGGGAACAAAAAGTTCCTGTATGCACTCTGCTCTCCCCAGGAGGTGTTAAGTGTGTGCCGTGGTTTCAGAGGTTTGCCTTCCCTCAGGATTTGTTTGCTGGGATAAGACCTGCATTCCTCTGATTCAGGGGTCGGGTATGTGCTCCTTGCCCAGTGGCACAGGACTCGGGAGTAGTTCCTAACTGTAAATCTCTGCCTGTTTGTCTCCACACTGAGTGAGAGGTGTATTTTGTTCTGTCTTCATTTTGGGACAAACTTTAAGGTCTGTTGCTGTGACTTAGTTCACCCCTCAACCTTCTCAGTTTGTAAATAATCAGCTCTTACAGGCCTAAATCATGGTTAGGACAGAATTATGCCAGGTGAGGCTGTTATTTAAATGAAACAACTTGAGGGGAAAAACCCCCATTATATAGTTTTACTTTTAAGTCTTATAATGTGTCTCAAAGTTTCAAGCTGGGGAAGGGAAATCCTACTGACCTGGTGTTGATGATGTTTCCAGAGGTGCTGCCGACATTCTCTGTCTAAGTTCCACTGCCCAGGAACTGTTGCTAACTGGGTTTTTTTATTATTTATTTATTAGGAAATAAATTTAGAAAACTATTTATTAGGAAAATACTTGAGTAGCAGAGCTGTTGAGTTTGTTGCCTTATGTTTATACTCTGTAGGGAATAGGATGGCTGTGTTAGTTACTGACAAAAGAACTGGTGAAGCCCCGGATAGTGTGTGCAGAGGTTCAGCCTCGCCCTCCATGGGCACCACTCATAAAGTGATTTTGGCCATACTGTGTTCCTGGGGCTTGCAATTCAACACACTTTGAGACGTAAGGGTTTTATTGTATGCCTTAGTAGCTGAAGATTTGATATTCTGGTGATTGTTCACACTCTTCTCTTAACACGTATGAAGTTGGTTGCATTTTTTCTGCTGAGGTGACCTGCTAAAGATCACCTCTAACACTGAGCAGAAGGATCCTTTTGCAGGAGAATGCAAGTGTGTAGAGGAGCTGAGGTGAAAGGGGAGGGCTAAATATAGCCATTTCCTGCAGAACTTATCTGCTTTTGAGGCTGGTTTTCCAAATGGAACTGGTGTCTTCCAAGCCCTCAGTGAGGGTAGGAAGAGAACATGGGCGGGGATAAGAACACCCGTGGGGTGTTGTGGGTGGGTTGTGTTTGTGGTTTTTGTTTTTTCCAGCCAGCTGGTACTCTGAAGTCATGCTTAAATTTAATGAAAGCCCGATGCTAAAATAGGATCTAGGGACAGCCGTTGTGAAATAATTAGGCACCCGTTCAGCCCTTCTTGTCCCTGCCAAAAAAAAGCTACTTGAATTCATTTACATTCTTGGTATTAGAACTCTCAAATAGCATCTTGATACCTGCTCTACTGTGTATAAACAGGTTAAAAACTTGTCCCACTTCACCTGTGCAACTCTCAGGAGCTACAGCAGATTGCAGTGGTGGTATTGAACATGGGTGATTTCTGAGTGCCTCTGTGTATGAGGGTTCATGGATGTCACAGAGGTGGGTGGCAGGCTGGCCTCAGCCAGGGTGTGCACGTGGATTAGGGGATGGATTAGTTACTTTAGGATCTGAGGGTAGTCAAGACTGAGACAGTTTAAGAGCATCTTAGTTACAGAGATATCTGATGCTGTCAAAATCCTCACCTTTTGAGCACTGCTGTAGACAAGTTCTGTGGCCACACGTTGGGGGTGTAAGGCTTTTATGTCATGTACATACCTGTACGTATCTGTAAAAATCAGGAATGATGGTGTTTTCCAGCAGTGTTGGAAAGCTGAATTCACATGTCTGTGAAAACTGTTTTGGGATCACAAATTTATAAAATGTAGACTATGAAATGTATGGAGTTCCATGGAAATGCTTTCAAGAAGTTCCTTTTTTTTTCACTATGTTTGCAGCCAAAACATGGTTTCAGAGTAATGCTTTCAAAAGCGTGGAAGTGCAGACCAATAACAGTAAGTGATTGTAGTGCAATAGTTTTCTGTGTTATGTTGGACCATGAGTTTGCACGTGACCCAGTCTCAGGTGATGGCAGTCCCTTCCTTAGCGTGTGGTCTTCTGGTGCTGTGTGTGCACAGTGCTCACAGGTTCCTGTTTCAGAGTGATTTGCATCTGTAGATTGAGGTTGTTCAGAACACCCTCCCAAAATTCTCCTCTGGTAAGAAGACCCAGAGAGAACGAACTGCAGTTATAAAGTAGCATTGAAGCACACCTTTGCCATGAACATGAGATGCCGTTTTCTGGAAGGAACGTGAGGAGTGTGCCTGTGCTCCTAGTGAAACAAGCACACTCCTTTATGTGGGAGAAAGCAGCACTGCAGTTCAGAAGTGCTGGTGTTCTTCACTGGCAGTTCAGATGCTCGCCTTCCCCTGGAAGGCCAATCTGCTCCTGAGTAGTCAACATCAGGTGCTGGAATCACAGTCCGCCAGGTAGTGTAGATCCCTCTTTAACAGGGCTCTTTTGATGTGCTCTTGCCTTTCATGCAGTGCCTCACCTTGTTTGCTGCCCCAGTGCTGGCCGTGCCCGTCACTCTGCAGCGTGGTGGCAGTGCCCGGTTGTGCCTGGCAGTGTGCTGGGGCCAGGGCTCTTGGACACAGGATTCTGCCAGCTCTGGTGAGAACATGCTTTGCATTCCTTGTGCCTGCAAACTAGTGTGCCACCAGCGCTGAAACACCTAACAAGCCCCCCAGATCAAGGTCACTTATCTCAAGGGATGGAGTTCTGTTTGAATGCAAAGGCATTGTAAGTGCCTAAGCAATTGGGATAATCAGTGTCCTTCAGCTCCACAGTTTCTTCAAGCTTGGGACCTGTTTTAGGTTTACATGAGGTTGGCTCAGCCTAGTTTTGCAAGGCTGTGTAAGGTGGTGTGTAAATAAACTGACTTGCTAAGGGGAGAAATGCTTTAAAGGAAATAGTGTAGAGGTCTTAAAGTCACAATTGACATGAGTAAATTGGAAGTGATGATCCTAGGTAATTTATTATGCAATAAATGGTGAATACTGGGTGTAATCAATTGTCAGCAGCTTTAAAATTAAAACCAATAGTTTTTGTGTGGTGCCTTTTTAAGCTATAGACTGACTGTGGTGGGACATTCAGGAGACTTTTTTAAGGTACAGTTGGATCTGTTGGTAGGCCTGTGGGAGACCAGTAAATGCAGTGATTCAGATGCAGTTTTGGGCTTGGGAATTTACCTCTGACTGGGAAGTGTGGGGTAGGGCGCAGAGGAGGGTGGAAGAATGCCCCTTTTACGCTGTGTCCTTACGCTTCTTCCTGAGCATCTGCTCCTGGCCTCTTCTGGAGTCAGGTTATTGCTGGTTAGGCGTGTGTGTTGTTGGTGTGCAGAGGCAGTTCCGTGGTTCTCGCCCCCAGAAGTCCTGTTGTCACTGCATCTCCCCTTCTGAAACGCTCCTGGCAGGGTCAGGCCAAGTCACTGTTCCCTGCCTGTGATGCTACTGGAAAGATGCATCCGGAAGTGTGTGGAGCTTGTTGTAGAGCAGCTCCAGTCTGCTTTAGGGAAAGGAAGGCTCTGGCTTTGTTAAGAGAAGCTTATTAAAGTGAAGACCACCAGTTTGGTGATTGTCCAAGGCTGCCTTTGGAGTTGTTTGTGTAGTCTGAAATGACCAAGATGGAGATAGAAGATGGTGAGCTGGAACACCAAAAGCTGTTATCTGGGCCTTTTTACAGAAGACGTGTTGCTGCAACACTTAACCTTCTGTCCTGAGTGCCTGGAATGTTCCTTCTCAGCATGCTGAAGCCACAGATCATCCTGTTAAATGGAAGCTGGTAGGAGGACTTGTTCCTTGTCTTACAGAGCAGTTGTAGTGAGCTGTGCTCGCTGGAGGTCGGGACTTTCTTGTTCTGACTGCAAACCTTACCTCTGCTAATGAGCTGCAGAAGAGAGGCCAACAAACACCTCTTCTAATTGCAGGTCTGCTGTTTGCCTGGCAAGGATCCTGTGACAGCAGGAGCGGGCTGGCAGCCTTCACCAGCAGCCTTTGGCTTTGTGGATCGCTTGGAGGCTAGAAGTGGCTTCCCTTTGAAGTCCTGGAAGCTGCTGATCCCTGCTTTCAGGAGTCGGTGTGCCTCAGCAGGCTTCTCCTGGGGTTTCTGGCTCAGTGGTTTGAGGCACTTGGGGCTGTGGTTGCACAAACCTTTTCACCAGCTACTAATGGCAGGCCAGTAAGTAGTCCTGCTTCTCCTTCTCCATGTGCTGTTCTTTTTCCTGTTCTGGCATCTCTGACCATGTGATGCACTGGATAAGGCATTCATTTGGTTAAAACTTAGTCTGCCTTTGCCAGGTTACTTCTAACCTTGGTTAATTCCCAGGTTTTTTTCTTGTGCTGGTGCTAAGGAGGGATTTCTGAGGGTGTGAGTGGCTGAGCAGACACACGGGACTGTGAGCTGCCTTGGTGTGTTTGTGAAGGCTGTTGCCTTGCTTGAGTGCACCCTGTGTATTTGGTGTGCCTCGGCCTGGTGGACCTGCTGTGGTCCACTCCCCAGGGAGAGTTCCTGCAGGTTTCCTTGCTGCTGGCTTGCTCTTGGCTATTGCCATGACACCAGGATGTGCTCAGACACACATTTTTGGCAGTCCCACATGCCTGCCTGCACTCCCTTCTCTGCAGGATGGTGACCAGCAGTGGCCAGCCTGTCCCCCAAGCTGCCATGCATGGGGCCAGAGCTGCCTGGGCTGCTCAGCCTGCCAGGGTGGGTGACGTCCTACACTGTCAGGTGCTGTGGAATGGGAGGTAGAAGAGATGAGACTGAAATCTCCCTAGGAACAAATGTAAAATTAAACAAAATGCGTGTTTGTATTAGTCAGCCTAAACCAGACTGTGCTATTTAGGGCTCTCCATTGCAATAAACTTGCCTCTTGTATTTGTGTGGGAGGACTGCAACAATTAAAGTAATTTTAAGGCTGAATCTTAAAAGAGAAAACAAAATGAAAAGATAATGGTTTGGTTTAAGAGAATATTAATTGTATCATATTACATTATAATACTCTTATATTAGAGAAAAGATAGGTGATATGCTGCAGGTTGGTTATTGGTAAAAGCCATGTCCATATTGCACATTAAAACTTTTCTTGACTTCATAAGGAGTAATATTTTTTTTATTTTTTAAAAGCCATTAAATTGCAGCCTTTACTGCTGCTGGAGAGTAAACTGCCTGCTGCAGCTGCAGTTGTGGGTAGCAGCCTGCTAAAACATCAACTTTGATGGCATGGGCTGGGTAAATCCCAGGCTGGAGTGATAAACAACACAGAGAATAAAAATTTTCCATTCCCCAGAAGTTGCTGAATAGAACTTAAAGACTAACTGGCGCAAAAGATAAAAAGATATAAAAGTATGTGCACAGGATGATAAATGTGAGTGGAACCAGTGGGAAAAAAAAGAGAAGAAAAGGACTATTCCAGCTGATTTCAGTATCAGGAGGATGATTTGGCAGTGGAGTTTATGGCAGTTAATCTTGTAGTATTACAGTGTGCTACTCCTTATTTTCTGTTCTCAGAACAAAAATGTGCAACTCGTAGTGCACCAGTCTGAGTGTTAAATTAACTAATTCCTATCTCCTTGGGCGTGGAATTAGAATAAGTTGTGCATTTAAAAAAAAGAAGGCTATTTTTAATTTGACTTCTAAATACTGGCTCAAGTTAAATGGTAAGAAAGAGCATTTGAGATGTACCCTTAGCACATGAAAAAAGTGCTGATCCTTGTGAATTTAAAAAACACCCACAACAGAATGGAGGGAGTGGGTGCTCTTGGTGGTTGTGATTACAATAGAAAAATAAATATTTGGAAAACGTAGGAAATTCTTTTCTGGACATTCATTCTTACATATTGAGCATTGATCTAAGTAACTTTTATTCCACTTGACCTTTATTTTTGGACTGAGTTGCAAAACCTGTCTAGATCGTGGGTCTAAATGTAGCGATGATGATGAAAATTGCCATGCAAGCACCTTTTTGCTCCACCCATTTTCCTTGGGGGTGACTAGGTGTGTATGTATGTGGTGTGGGACCATCTCTGCTTATCTTTTGATTCGAGAGCTGTCCTCCCTGCCAGAGGTAGCACGGGATCTTACTTTGATGTCTTGTTCCCCTCTCAGGCAGAGCCCTTTAGCTCAGTTGGGCAGCGCGTTGTGCCCAGACCAGCTCGCAAACGCCCGTCTGTGAGAGCCGAGGTACATCTTTGTGGTTAGGATGAAGGTTGAATCGTTTGAGTATTGGCTGTCCTCCAATTTCTTTGCATAATTTGAACCCGTCTCTGCCCAGAAAGAAGCATTCAAGTTATTTCAAGTCACTGGTATAGAAGAAAAAGCTCCACCTAAAAGGCTGCTCAGCAACGTGGGCTGTGTTGCCCCCACCTCAAATCCCCACGTCGTGCGCTGCGAAGGCGTGGCTGGGAGGTGGCTGGTGGCTTCTTTGGTCTGTCCTCCATGTCTGTTCTCATGGATCCTGCCCTTGGCTTTTGCTGTTGAGCCTGTGCACTTCTTAAATTCTTGAACAACTCCTTGGCATGGCTTTTGCTCTCTCACATTAGTTGGTTGCCAGTTGGGCCTTTACAAATGTGCCAGAAATGCCACGTAGACATTTCTGTGTGTGTTTGTGGACCTGGCATGTTTGCATCAGCCTCCAGTAGAGAATAATCTGAGTAACATGTCCCAGCTTGCCTAAACAATTGGATGTTTTTTCTGTCTTGGTGTAGGTACTTTACACATTTGTAAGACTCATGTCATACCTCTAAAGCAAACCTGGGCATGGTTGTTCTGCAAAACCTGTTCTAAAATCTAAACCTATTTATTCCCTTCCCTCCATACTGCTTCCTTTATGACACAAGTAATATTTTGAAGAATGAGTGAATCAATATGACTGTTCCTAAATTATGGAAATAAAAACCTAAGCACCATCAGAAGTCTGAAAGAAATACGGTATTTCCGTGCTTGATGCAAAAGTGGCATGTTTTAATGACTTTGACTTTTTTTGGAAAAGTCTTTGACTTCATCTTTTTGGTTGGGATTTGATCCTGAACATTGTTAGACATTCAAAGAAAATATGTATTGGACTTTCATGTGGAACAGTGTCCAGGATTTTGGGGGAACTTTGTCTTGTTTCTCCATTAGGAAAGCCAAAATGCCATGCAGTGAGGAGCCACAGCAACAAACTGGGTTTTGAAGCTCGATTTTCTTACACAGTTCCTGGAATCTCTGGTGAGGAATTGGTGTTCCTGAGGCTTCAATGCAGTTTTTATGCCTTCTGTAACAAAGGATCTGTGAGGAGTAAAACCTAATTTATTTCCAGTCTGGAGATTTGTAAAACTTTGACATGCATCCCAGTTATAATTACGTTGGTTTAGTTCCCAAAGTGGACGCTCTTTATTCTAAAAGAGGCCCTCCTGTGTGCAACCAGGAGTATTGAAGACCCTGAAGTGTTAGCGTTTGAATGGTTTTGGCTTAGCTTTAAAATAAATATCTACTGTATATGGAGCTCTGGGGAGTGGACTAAAGCAAATGGAAAAGGTGAATTAATGGGAAGTTGTTCCGCAAGGCTGGGTCCATAGAGCCACAGCACAGCAACACAGCGGCAGATGGAGGCAGAAAAAAGGCATTTTGAGAGCTTGCTTGTGTTTTGAGTCTGATGTGAAGTAGGTGCAATTCAGAGGCTGCTGTTCCTCTGCACGGGGTTCTGTTGTCATTGTTCTTGCTCTGCAGCATCTGTGGCTGGAGCAAATCTCCTGCGAGTGCCTGCACTGCTTCTGCAAGGAATAGTGAGGACCATTCCTGGCAGCTTTGGAAAGACTGCAGTGTTTGTCTCCTGGTACTTGATGGTTCTTTTGAGACCTGAGTGAAAACATCAACAGGTTCCCTTCTTGAAGACAGAGATTCACAGTTTTTCCTGTCTGTGATGGAAACCTGGAAAGAGGAGCATGTGCACTTCTTCAGGGCTGTGTGTGCCACAGACTGAGCAAAACAAATTGGCAAACCCTTGTTTTTCTGGGGAGGGAAGGAGCCTCACTCATAGCTTTTGGCTGCCTCCTGGTAGGAATTCATGTGCTTGTGAACTGAAAGTGGCCCTGGCACTGGGGCTGCAGGGTTTATGGGGTGAAGAGCCCCTGTGCTGGGAGTGAAGGTGGTCTCTGCTGTTGGGTCTCCTAAAGGAGAGTTCTGGAGAGCCAAGAGAGTGTTTGGCTCCCATTACAAGTAACTGGGGGGTTGGTGTTAAAGAGGGATGCTCGGGGATGCTTTGTGGGACTCAGGCGTCACTGTCAGAGGAGGGAGTGGCCAAGGGCCAGGCCTGTGGCAGTGTCTCTAACAGAGTATGTTATTGCTTGTCAGCTGGTAATTGGTGCTGTTCGCCTCTGCACACACTTCGTGTTCTGGGAATATGGATAAAACAGTGGGAAACATGTCAGTGAGGTCTTGGGTGGGCTGCCTTGTTCTGGTGACCACAGCTCACTGGTTGCTCTGGTGCCCTGGCATTGTGGTAAGGTCCTTGCTGGCAAGTCAGGAGAAATGTGGCAGCAAAGGATTGCTATGTTTGGCTTGGGATGGCCTTGCCTGAGAAGTTCTCAGTAGCACATGTGATGTCTCACAGGGTGGGGACTGTGGTTTTTAGCAGCTTTTCCTTGGTAGGAAGCACAAGGGCTCTGCTCCTGGGGTGGAGAGGCTGGAGACCACAGTCCTTTGTTGGGCTGTGCTGGCCAGGACCCTCCTCAGGGGGGTCTTTGGGGTCCCCCAGAGGAGTATGGCTCAGGCAGCAGAAAGTGAGTGTGTGTAGAAAAGGTTCTTTCTGAAACGCTGGCCAGTGTGAACATGAAGGGAATTGAACCCACACCAAAGTCACAAACAGCAGTGACCCACAGGCTGTAAATGAAGTCTCTTAGGGGTTGGTGTGCCAGCAGTGGGAAAGAATACCAAATGTGGGGTTTTTTTCCTCAAAGTTCTGAAATATTCTTCCAAAAATCTTAGGGCTTTTTTGACATGATTGATCTTGTTTCAGTCCCACAGGTGTGTTTGGTTATATGTGAATGAGGGATTCTTCTGCACCTGAGTTCATAATGGCATATTAATTAAAAAATGAATGTTGGACAAGCCAAAAACACTTGCATGTCATAATTGTTTGAAAGATGTCTGTAAGTGTGTTAGCTGACTGCTTTGTGCAGCTTGCAGGTTTTACCCAAATTGTACTTAGGACCACAGCTGAAGGAAGAAAGTGCTTGATGTGTTACCTTCTTTGTGGGAGATAATTATGGGTCAAGAGGCCACAGCAGGTACTGTATCAAGAAGCAAACCAAGGCTAAAGGAAATAGGCTTGTATGGCCAGTATGAGTTAGAGCTGAGCACAAAGGTGGGTTTTCTGGTGCTATATTTGGTCAGTTTCCTGAGACACCAAGGAAATATTTGAGCATCTGATCTTAAAGGGAGATTCTCTTGATTCTCTGATCTTGAAAGGCCACCTTCTTACAAAACAAACAAACAGAAAGCCCACAAAGAACATGTCTTCCCTGTTAAAGTGATTTAAAATGTTTAAATACAGTAAAGGAACATAGTAAATATTTTTCGTGTAGAACATGCAAAAAAATAACGTGATTTTATTCTGAATTAAGAACTAGCAAGCTAAAACTTAGACCTTTTTGGAAAGATTTGAAGAAGCAATGAGATCTGCATTGCTGAGATGACCCTGCCCTGAAGGTCCTGCAGAAACAGGCGTCACCTTCGGGGTTGTGCGTCTGGAGTATGAAAGTTAAAGTTAAAATTACTTTAAATGGCTGAACTGTTCTGGGTTTAATTTAATCTGTGTTTTTTATTTACTTGTTTTTCATAAAAACCCACAGTAAATGCTAAATAAAGTTGGTTAAATGCTCATCCCAGCTGCATCATGAGGAGGGTTTAAAGGTGACTGAACACTCCCTCCCAGTCTAACATGTCAGAGATTTGTAAAGAGTGTTTCAGATCTTCCACGCTGTCACAGTAGTGTGTGGGCTGGTGGGGGCTGTCCACTGGGACTCCCAAAAGCGGCAAAGCTGATCCCTGAGCTGAGAAGCAGGGTGGTCTTGTCTCCCCCTGCCCAGGTCACCCAGACAAGCTCACCTGGCTGGCTTAGTCCAGGGCAGTTCTGGAGCTGCAGGTCCTGTGTCCTTGGGCTAGTAATTGGGCCTTAGTGGCAAAAGGTGTTGATAATTTTTCTTGCATGATTAGCACAGTCAGGTTGCTGTAAGCCTGTTTTCCAATTAAAAATAAACTTTAAAGTATTGTATTTATAAGAGTGAATAATCAAAACAAATGTATCCTTTTCCATAAAAAATGGGGACCTGAGTTCCTGGGTGTTGGAGTAGAGGGATGGAGAGGGAAATGGTCTTTAAAGCCTGTATTTAGTTAGTATTAATTTGTGTTCAACAGCAATTAAACCTTTCTTAGAAAAGAACAAAAATAAGTACAAAGTCAGATCTAAAATTGGTTATTTAAATTGTACTCAACTTCCTAACTTAAATCACCTTGATCAACTTGGAAGCATTTAAATACACACCAAAACCTGAAATGAATATTCTACCTGAACAAATGTAAAATGCTGTTTTAAAAATTTCAGAAAACCATGTAAAATTCCAAATGTGTGGGTTGTGTTTTTTTGTTTGTTTGTTTTTGTTTGTTTAAAACCTTTAATTTCGAGTCATTATGCTCACACAATTACTCAGTTGGGTTTATTTTGCATTTCTGTAGCTATTTTTTTCCTGGTAGTAGTCTGAAGAAACTTCTATCCCAAGTACATCCCAGCTCAAGCGGAGCGAAATCCTCCATATAGTGCTGGAGTCGGTCAGTGTGGTGTTCCTTGCTGGGAGCAGCTTGTGCAGCCTGGCTGGATTTTCAGGTGGCCAGGGATTGCTTTCTCCCAGGGAGCCGTGCAGACCTGCAGAGAGCTCTGGCTTGTCCAGCCCTCCCTAGAATTGCTAGTTTGGCAACTCTGCCCCTGGGAAGTTTACCGCAGAATTATTTTGAAGCTGTTTGATTTCTTTGCAGCCCTGCTGTGGGAACTCAGTGGTTTTGGGTTTGCTTGTTCTGCCTGCTCTCAGCTGGTGCTGCTGGTACCTCTGTCATGGTGCAGTGACATCTCAGGCCTTTGCATGGTTGACAACAGAGCTGTTCAAACATCTCCTGCCCTCTCCTCCTCACCTGGAGGTAGGGGCACTGAGGCTGTGTTGGTATGGTCAAATACAGGCCATGGAGCAGAGCCTTTGCTTGGAATTTGTGTTCCCAGCAGTTTGCAGATGAGACCTGCCTTGTGCTCCAGGCTTACCTGTGGTGCCAAAGGAGCCTGTCTGCCTCTGGTTGTGTGGAGGTGGGACAGTGGCAGGACTCCAGAGCAAGGGAGCAGAGTGCTGCAGGGACATGTGGGGTTTATTGCTGCTGGAGGAGCTAATGTACAGTTGCAGGTCCAAAAACAGGTGTCCCTCTGAGCAGCTGTGGGTGAGGAGTCATCTCTTAGGAGAGTTCTTGGCTAAAGCTCAGTTGTTAGTAGTAGGGTTTCTTGCAGCAGTGTGTTTGTATCAGTAGGTCAGTGTTAACTGGTGTCCAGCAACCCTTGTCTTCCCCAAATGATCACTTTGAGGCATTTTGGAGTGAGTGGAAATGATCATGGTGTTAAGAAGGGGAACAGAAAAAGAGAAGAAATCAAAGAGCTTTTCTTGGTTAAAGTAGTTTTGCCATGTAACTTGTGTAGGTAGCTACACTTTGGTTTCCTGCATGGTCCATGAAATGGATATTGGGAGAATGCTGCTGCAGTGCTCTTTGAATCCAGGGACATCCTAGGCAGAGCAGATCTTGTTTGACTGCATAAATGTCTCTTCATGAGAAACAAACCCGACCAACAACCAAGTTCACACAATAGCTCACTGGTTTTAACTTCAATCTCTGCTAGCCCAGATCATGATTATCCTTGCTCTGGGAAGCCATGAGGAATGTTAGATGATCTGTCCTGAAAATGGTGGGAGGGACACACGGGAAGTCCTTGCTGCCAGACCACAGTTCAGCCCAAAGCTCTGGTACAAAGGAACTCAGTCTTGTCCATGTTTGTGGTGTATGTTCCCAGACAAAGGGCTGTGCAGATCAGTAGGGGTGACTTCTGTTTTTACTAGCTCATACGGTCAAGTGAGTTCATATTATTCAGTCAGTTCTGGGGGTTTTGGAGATGATTTAGTAATTCCTGTTTTTTTCAGCCAACTGACAGAAAAATAATGTATTAAAAGCATTGATAATTCATTTATTCAGCTTAGATCTGCTTGTTTGCTGGCAGTGTTCAGCTTCCTTTGGAGTATCTGGCTGCTGCAGGGTAGGCTGGGGACCCACGGAGACAGGGGCTGGGCGGGCCAAGTGTCACTGCTGCTGACTACCATTGCTGTGAGTTAATCCTGCTTTTCAGAGGGGAAATGGCTAATACGTGAGTAGGTGCCTTGTGAACAAGCAACAGCTGGGTGCAAAGCAAAAATCTGCTAAAACATGACTAATTTTTGAGTGTTGCATAGAGTTTTTGTCTGTATTCAGCAGCAAATTACCATTTGAGCTTATGCTGCTGTTGCTTCGCTGGAGCTGGCAAGAGCTGTGTGTTTGAATTGATGGTCATTGCTATGAGACTGTCAAAGCATTGGTACAATGTGGGGGTTGGCTCCCTGTTCTTCCACTTGCAACATGGCTGATTCCGTTCACCGAGAACTCTTTTAATTGGGCTCCACTCTGTGTTATGTTAAAACTCTGATGCTAGACACAGAAACCTGTGACACTTGTTTTGTTTGTTCCTGAAAACATACACTTCATTCTGCTTTGGCCATTCAGATTGGTTTTATGTGATTGTCAGCCGAAAATAATACTCCAATTGGCAGCAGCATGGCAGCTTCCTGCAGCCCGGGATCAGCAGGGGGGTAACTCATCCAGGGGGGCTGGGAAATGAAAATTCCTGCTCTGAGAGCATTTGTTGCTTAGCAAGAGGCATCGTGGCCTTGGGAAGGGCTGGCCCAGCACCCGGGCTGGCCTTGGCAGGCAGCTCCACATGCTGGGTGGTGGGTGCTCCGGGACAGCGGAGCCGGGCTGTTCTGGAGAACGTCTCTGCCACCATGGGCTGTCCCTGAGTGCCCAGCTGTGCTGGGAGCTGGGCTGGAGGCCAGCTGTGGGTGAGGCTGGG
>NW_008238361.1:466280-489233 GCF_000691975.1 Corvus brachyrhynchos
GGGGTCCAGCTGTGGGTGAGGCTGGGAGCGCCGGCCGCTGGGGCAGAGGCGGCACACGCGGAGGAGAGGAGAGCTTTGGTGGTGAGCCTGGAGTGTGTAACTGCAGTGGGATGGCTGGTTAGAAAATAACCAGTAGTCATGACTTCTGTTAATTAACTACTAAGAGTTAAATAAATGTTGTTGGAAAAACTGGTCTGTGTTTATTTGGCACGTCTCTCTCCAGCCGAGGCTGGTGCTAGTTGGTACACGCTCCACTGCTGAGCCTGTCTGCAGCGTGGTTTTATGTTTTCCATCTGTATTGATTTTCATGATTCATTGACCATGATCTAAGCAAAAAGCACACTTAAATGACACTGGAGACAGCTGTCTGTTAAAGTGGGACCTTTATGTAGTCTGAAATGGCGCCAGGTTTTTCTTCCATTACTTTATCAAGTAACACACACCAGTAATATTCTTTGTTTAATTTCCTTTTCTAGGTCACTGGTATGTCACCTCTCTTTTGTGTAAGGAGAAGATGGTAAATTCTTACTCTAAACTTTCCTATCGGTTTTGCTCCTGTTATTTTTCTGATAATCATTTGAGGTTATTCTGAAATGGAAGGGGCCTTACATTGTATTTGGGAGTCTCTCCAAAGGACTCAGTTCTTCTTTCTTCTCCCTGTGGAGCTGTTTTGGAAGGTACATGTGGGAAGTTTGGATAAAAGCAGAAACATACAAAGCTTGGGAAGCTGATGTGTAGCTTTTTCCAGTTATAATCTGTCTCTCTTTGTATGGCAAGCTGAAGTTCCAGATGTTGTTTTGGCTTGGAGATAATGGATAGGGGAAAAATAAGCATTCTTAATGTTAACAGAGTCAGCCTGTCTGGATCTGAGCTGACAGGAAAAGGGAGAGATAAAACCTTCATTAATGGTGTATGCACTGCTGAAGAGCCAGGGCGGCTGTCCCTGGAAAGCAGTCCCAGATTGGCAGTGCCCAGTGCCAGCTGTGGGAGCTGGCAGCTGCCGGGCTGGGGCCACACCGTGACACGGATCGTTGACTTCTGCGGGGGGCAGCGGGCTTGGTTCAGGTGTGCAACTCCCCTCTTCCTGTTAAAAGTTAATTCTTACTCCCCCTTGCTTCATGCCCCCAACACCCCTCTTGGTGCCCTGCTTACCCTCAGCAGCTGCCTGTGGGTTTTGGGGGATGCAGAGCTGAGGTGAAGGGCTGTCGGTCAAACATGCTTTTGGGGTCAGGTGGCTCTATGGCTCTTACCCACACTGGGCCTCTGTCTTGGAGCACCAGTGGATTTTTTGAAGCTTGTCCTCACCAGGAACTCCATTTATTGTGAGTTGCAGCGTGGTTTGGGCATGTGTGTGCTGGATTTCTTCTGGAGGAGACTAAGCTGCAAGCTCTGTTCCTGTTGTATAGCAGATGTGCTCCGTCCTGAAATGTGGGCGTCAAGTTCTCAGCCTCTTCTGGGCAGCTTGGAGCCATATGTGGTAGCACCTTCCAGTGAGGGGACCAAGCTCAATCCACTCTGAAGTAAGAGTGCTGAAATGCATGTTAGGAGTACATGTGGTGGCCAGAAAAGGGATTTCCTGGGTTAATCCATAGGTTATATGTATAATAGTCTGTCCATTTTCTGTGTTATATTAAATACATAAATATACTGTGTCCTGTGTCTCTCTCATACCTGTTCCTTCTGTCAGGCTTATTTCTAATATGTATGAGCAGATTATTTTTAATTAATCGCTGCAATTCTGTGACTTCCTCCTTAATCTTTCCTTTTTTTCCTTTTTCATTGTTGAGTCTAGGAAGTAGCAGTTTCCGGCCAATGGCCTGTCCCCACGCCTGTCTTCCCCCACGGGGCATAGAGTCCTTCAGGGCTTTCTGGCCTCGGAGAGCAGTTCTGGTGAGGATGCTCAGTTCACTTCCCTTACTACTGTAAAGCTGAAAGGGAGAATAGTGCTGACGCTGGCTCATCTGAGGGACAGAGGAGCTGAGCTGCTGCAATCCTTCTGCTACCTGAAGTCTTGGCTGTTTGCTGCTTAGAATTGGGATAAACTTGTCCTCATCAGCTTGTGTAAGTTATTGGAACGAGGGTCTGGGTGGGAGGGAGGGAGGGGAGCTGCCTTGTGTTGGTGTAGCAGAGTAAGGGATCCTTGGAGCATGTACAGTATTGGCCAGCTGGACGTGCGTGTCAGCGTAGGCCAGGATTGGAATGGTTTAACCCTTTTTGGCCTTGTTTTTGCCTCAGAAGTGGGAGTACGTGCCTGGAGCTGGCTGGCTGGCTGACCAGCTGTGATCGTGTATGCATTGCCTGATGCTCCAGAAAAACTGTCCTTAGAAATCCCATTGGACTGGGCTGTGCAAGACACGTCAGAATAAAGGGCCGGTTGCATGTTTGGTGGAGGAAGATGCAGAAGGGGAATCTGGGTGTGGGAGACTGCTGCTGCCTACCTTTGTGCTGCTCACATTCCTCACTCGGGCCCGCAGGCAGCAGTGGGGTGTCTTGCTTATGTGGTTCATGACTCAAGCCAAGCCCAGATGTTTTCATGCCTGGTCTGGCCTATTTTCTGAGAATAAGCTTGGATGCCTCAGTCCATTTTATTGTGGTTTTCTTAGTGTCTAGTCCACCTGAAGTTAAGATGATTTCTGGCCTAATTGCATGCTCACAGGCAGACATGGCAGCTTCTGCTTTCTCTCTGCAGCTGTGCTCCTGCTAACTTCAGACGACTCACAATTAGAGCCATGCTGGTGAGAACCTGGGGTAGGGTTTTGATGCTGCTTTTTTTTTTGAGTGGAAAGTTTTAGAGCATGAAACCCAGAACAGTCTGTCTTATGGCCAGGAGATGAGTGAAAATGCTGAAGGTTTCTGTGAGGTCAGATGTGGCCCTGTTGACCAACCTGGCTTTCCATTTCTATGGAGCAGTGAGTGGTAGGGACATGGAAACCTTTTTGTACTGACTGTTGAACCTTTCCTTTAGCATTATCTGGCTGACAGGTTGATGACAGTTACTATCCAGAGTATCCAAACTTTATTTCCTCATGCCTTTGACAGTGCTTTAGTGCTTTTTGACCCTTTGTAGGAACAGTTTGTATAGCAGGTTATTTGTGGGAAGTAAATGCACTCCTTTAACTTGAGTTTTCCTCTGAGGAAAATGGCTTGATGTTGTTGGAAAAAGAGTGGAATGGTCACCTGCTCTGTGTGAACAAGTGCTGCCTTGTGTCCTATTCAGAATGATCTCTTGCTCCATCACAGCCCATGAATGAGGAGGGCTGTTGGCCCAAAGCATATTTGTGTGCTTCCTGTGTTCAGGAGCAGTTGGTGAAGGTTATCTTTGACTCACTGTCCTCAGTGTGTTACATTCACAGTCATGGCTGGATCCTCTATGTGGAGATGTTGGACCTTGGAAATAGCCAGTGGATATATGTCATGAGCTCGCTGGAATCATGAGTGTGGCCTTGTTCCCAACTGGGGGATAGGTGTGTTGCTCTTGAGCAGTCTGTTCAGAGCTCCAAAGCCAGACTGGTCCCAAAAGAGAGCTTTAGCTTTCATTGTGCTTCACATCTGCAGCTGAGTGTATGTGAGGTCAGCCTTGGGAATTTAGCTGCTAAATAGGGATGAGACTGGCTGCTTTTGGCTTCTGCAGCAGCAATTAAACCAAAAGTCTGTGGAACGGTTTTCTGAAGATCTGCAAGTACAGTTGGGTTTGGCAAGGCCACATGAGATGCATGAGTTTGACAGTATACAGCTAAATAGGTGGAAAGGGAATACTTGAAACAGCTCTGGAAAGAAGTGTCAGAATTGTGTGTAATTGGGATGAATTTGGTGTTCGGAGAGGTGACAAGGTGCCTGATGATGGGACTGAGGGATGCATAGCAGGCAGTGATGGACATCAGCTAGGACTGTGATGGGGAGCTCCCATACCAGGAGGGACACAAGGGTTTGCCTGGTAGACGCAGCTGTAACAGCAACTGAGGAATGCCAGGACAAAGAGATCTGTAAAGGTCTTGAGCTGTTTTAGCACACAGGCTTGAATTTTAGATGGATCAGTGTCACTGGTGAGACTGCCACAGGTAAGATCTGAGAGGAACAGAGACCTGTGGTGGAGGCTGTGGTACCTTATGAAGCCTCAGGTGAGAAGGGGGGACGGCTTGCAGGATGCTTTGAGGGAGCTGGAGCACAGAAAAGAGAGGATCATGGTGGAGGGAGAGAACAGGGTAAAGCTGTGGTGTGAGGTTAGCACTGAGGTTAATGTTGCTGATGTTGGAGGAACAGAAATACCACTGAATAGTTCAAGGATGGAGAAAAGCCTCAACTGATCTTCACCTTACTACCTTCTTCAAGTCAGCTTTGGGTTGTGTTCCCCTTAACAACGAGTGCCCCTCAGTGTTGTTTCTGGATTTCATGAGGCTCTGTACATCCCTGCTCCTGAGTGTCCCATTTGCACAGTGCTAGTGGGAGACGGGAGGCTGTGGAGTACCAGGCCTTAGTAGGACCTGGTTTGTTTGTATCTTGGATTTAAGAACAGAATAATGTGTCTCTGGCCTGTCCAAACAGGCAAGACCAAACTGTAGAGCAGTACTGCTAAAATTCTGGGGTGGTTTAGTATAATCTCTGAAGATTTGACTTTCTCATGCAGCAGGGTGTTTACTTCTTCTTGGGACTGCTAATTGCATTCAGTTTTCTGGACTCCAGAGTAATAGCTAATGAAATGCTCTGCTGAGAGGAAATACTGTTTCATGACTCGTGCTTATGGAGTGTCAGGAACTTCTGTTCTCAGTCTGATTGCTCTGTAAATGTTGGTTGATTTTCTTAGGCTGGCTGAGGCTAGGAGCAGTTAAGCTGTAAGTGGGGTGCAGAATGAACACCTGACTTTTCTATGTCCCTTAACCTTTCCGACTTTGTAGCAGCCCATCACTCCTGAAGAATGCCGCTCTAATCCCAGTGTAATCCCTGAGCAGTGAGCCAGAGGTGTGAAGCCAGGCTATCCTATCTCTCCTCGGTACCCCTGCCATGGTACTGTGTTCCTCTGCGCCTCTCCTGCTCCTGTCCTCCTCAGGTTTATAGATTTATATATGTACACAAATACATATATATTTATAGTATTTCCAGCTTTGATGGTTTTATTTTAACTAGTGGCTGTGTTTGCTGTGTCATGCTGCCGTTGTATTATTCTGCCAATGCAATGAAATTGATTAAAAAAACCAAGCTTTGGCTGATTTTTATCAAAATCCCCCAAACTGCACTCAGGGCAAGGTGCTTGGGTTAAAGGACAGAAGTAGAATATTCTTGTGGTGATGACTCTGTGAAAATAACTCTGGAGGTTCAGATTTACCCAGGGTAAATCTGCAAAATCTCGCTGGGATTATTGATGTGCAAATGAGGGTCCTCACTGGAGTGAAATATCAACACAACTGAGGGGTCACCTGGAGAGTGCTGTGGCTGAGGAAGCTTCCAGCAGCGTCTTCACCTCACTCAGAGTTTGGCTTTGAGTGATCTGGCCTGATATCATCAGGGACCGTGAATAAAAAGCATTTGCACCTCTCTAGGTCCCTGCATGTGTGAAAACACACTGAGACAGTAGGGAGACGATGACATTGTTATCTTGCAGCAGGGCTTGCCCCAGTGAGAGATGGTCTCTAAAAGCTGTGCACATTATCAGACCCAGGCTTCTCTGCAAGCCAGAATAAAGAAATGAGTACTTAAAATTTGTGTAAAGAAAAACAGGGGAAATCAGGAAAAACCCCCAAACAGCTTTTTAAAGGAAAAATTAAGATTTTTGTTGGTGACAGCCAAGCCAAAGATTTGTTTTTGAAAATGTTTGTTTTGGTTGGCTGGAGTGTTCTGCAGAAACTCCGAACAGGCAAGCTGTGTAATATTTAACTAGTTACTAAAAAGCATTCAAAAATGATTAGCAGTCAGTGATCTCATTTAGACTGTGAGTTCAACTGTCTCGGTTTCTCGTTGAGATTATAATGCAGCTCTCCAGCAAAGTGATGTTTGTTTGGAGAGCAGGGGGCGATGCAGGCCCAGTGGGTTCCCGGGGGCTGGCCCTGTGTTTAGCAGGGGTGATGCAGGCTCTGTGGGTCCCCAGGGGCTGGCCCTGTGTTTAGCAGGGGTGATGCAGGCTCTGTGGGTCCCCAGGGGCTGGCCCTGTGTTTAGCAGGGGTGATGCAGGCTCTGTGGGTTCCCGGGGGCTGGCCCTGTGTTTAGCAGGGGTGATGCCGGCCCGGTGGGTTCCCGGGGGCTGGCCCTGTGTTTAGCAGGGGTGATGCAGGCTCTGTGGGTCCCCAGGGGCTGGCCCTGTGTTTAGCAGGGGTGATGCAGGCTCTGTGGGTCCCCAGGGGCTGGCCCTGTGTTTAGCAGGGGTGATGCAGGCTCTGTGGGTCCCCAGGGGCTGGCCCTGTGGGCTGGCACTGTGTTTAGCAGGGGTGATGCAGGCTCTGTGGGTCCCCAGGGGCTGGCCCTGTGTTTAGCAGGGTTGCTGCAGGCTCTGTGGGTTCCCGGGGGCTGGCCCTGTGTTTAGCAGGGGTGATGCCGGCCCGGTGGGTTCCCGGGGGCTGGCCCTGTGTTTTCACTGCGGGCTGGGGGCTGCTGGGGCAGGAGCTGCTCGGGCCATGACAGTGCGCTGGGGCTGCGCCTGGATGGGCTCTGCGGTGCCCTGCGCTGGTCCCCAGGGGCTGCAGAACCAAATCCCGGTGACACTGACTGGTGCCGTACCAGACTGTGCCCTTGCTGTGCACATGGGAGTGGGGCTGAGTGTTTGTGCCCATCCTCCTTGTTCTCCCCCTGTCAGGACAGACCAAGATACAAGAGGAGCAGTGTGTGATGGGCAATCCTGAAATGCCTGCAAGTTTTGTGTTTCTCCCTGAGCTCCTTCATCACACACTGCACAGATAACATCTGGAATAAACGCAGTAGTGCTGGTTGGAGGAAAGCAGGCCAAGGCTTGGAGAGGTAGGCTTTGAGTAAGTTAAAAGTAAGTCACTGTTACTGTGTGCATTTTGGGTTTGTGTGGTTATTTTAATCTTTTTTTCCTAAACTATTCAGAAACAGCTTTTACAGGCAATTCCTGATAATCTCTCAGGTGAAAATATTTGTGTTTTGGGACTTACTCATAGCTGCTGGATAAATCCAGGTGTTCTGTTTGGATAGAGTTTGTATCTTCATTGGCAGTTCTGTGTTGAGATGTGAGAGTCTACTGTCTTTGGAGAGAGGACCATTCCAGGGGAAAAGTGCCATGTCTGGCAGCAGGATGTGCAGGGGTGCTTTGCTTGCCTCCTAAGCCCCAGGTCTCAGCACAGATGAAGTCACCAGATGTTGATGGGGATTTTCCTCACTTTGTGGGCATCTAGAATGGCCTTGGCAGAGTGGTATTCAAGGTTGTCTATAGTTATGACTTGTGTCTGGCAGGGAAAGTGTCTAAGGAGCTTTGCAGCTGTGCAGTGGAGTCTTTTTCCTGGTAGTTACAGAATGCAGTGTTCCCCTCTGATAGGAGCTGTCTGTGTGCCATGTAAGAGTACCTGTACAGCAAGGAAATGTGTAGCATAATAAAATAACACCTTTGTTTATATGTGAGATACGTGAGAAGCCACAGTAATTCATGTGTAAGTGTCTTGAGCAGATACCTGTGCAGTGCCTCGGGCACGTTCGTGTAAGGTGAAACCTGAACCTGAGCATTCCCTTGAGTGGCTCATGGACCTGCAAACCCCTACGTGTTCATTGTGTGCTGCTTCTCTGCACGTGTGGAATTGCACACTTTACTTTCCAGGTGCTCCCAGCAGTGGCATGGTCAGTGAACCATAGATAGTGACATTGTGAATGAGGGCTTTTTAAGGGATGTTGCTGTATGCAGGCTCTGCAGGGGAAAGCTGTTCCATGGGGCAATGCTAATCCTTGATAGTTGCTTCTGGTGAATTTACCCCACAAGGCAACAAATGATATGGAAATACACATGCGGCTTCAAAGGTACTGGGAAGTTGCAGATCAATATAAAAGTATCTGTGCTTGCTTCATTGTTTGAGTAAGCCATCTGTCAGTGGGTTGCCTAAGACCCCTGTACTGATGCAATATCTCCACACAGCCTGAGCTTCCACCATGGGGCAAGAGCCTTCTGTGTTCTGTCTCCTGCAGCCACAGGGAGGTTCTGCTGCCCACATGGAAACACTGAATGGTTTGTGTTGGAAAAGCCGTCTAAGCTCATGAAGTCAAACCATTCTTCCAGCACTGCCAAGGCCACCACTAATCCAATGTGCCACATCCACACAGCTTTTAAATCCCTCCAGGGGTGGGGACTCCACCACTGCCCTGGACAGTGCCAGGCAGCCTGTGCCAAGGCTGGACAACCCTTTCCATGAAGGAATTTTCCCCAGTATCCAACCTGAGCCTCCCCTGGCACATCTTGATGCCATTTCCTCTTGTCCTGTCCCTGTTCCCTGGGAGCAGATCCCAATGCTCCCTGGCTACCCCCTCCTGTCAGGGAGTTGTGCAGAGCTAGAAGGTCCCCCCTGAGCCTCCTTTTCTCCATGCTGGATTCCCCCAGCTCCCTCAGCCACTCCTGGTGTTCCAGTCCCTTCCCTGGACACACTCCAGCCTCTCAGTGTCTTTCTCATTGAGCGGGTCCCAGAACTGCCTCCAGGACTGCAGGTGCCTCAGCAGAGCCAGTACAGGGGATGGGCACTGCTCTGGTCCTGCTGGTCACACTATGGCTGATACAAGCCAGGTGCCCTTGGCCTTGCCCACCTGAGCACACCTTGGCTCATGTTCAGCTGCTTTCACCAGCACTCCCAGGGCCTTTCCCAGGTTTCCAGCTGCTCTGGCCCAGCATGGAGCACTGCCTGGGGTGACCCCAGTTTGGGACTCAGCACTCTGTCTGGTTGAATAGACCATTGGCTCCAGCCCATATACAAGTTCAGAAGTCCCCCTGCTCCCCAGTTGCCCTGCATGGGGAAGCTGTCTAATTACTTTTGGTGTTTTCTGTGCTACTTGTGCATGCTGGGCCTTCAGCTGGTCTGCTTGTTCCCCAGGGGTTGCATGAGAGCCCCTGCCCTCCCCTCTGTTAAAGGAGAGGCTGTGTGTGATTGTGCCTTCCCCACACTGCTCAGGAAGGGGTTGATGCTGCTTCTGGCTCACTCCTTTCCCTAGTAAAGGCTTTTTACTTTCTGGGATAAGTGGTTGTGTTGTCCTGTATTGTCATGTGTCTGTTCCCCCCACTCTGTCACTGTGAGCCTCTTGTCCCATGCCAGGCCATTCCTGCAGTTGGTGTGTCAGCTGGAGCTGTGGGCTCCAGCACAGGCGGCACATGGACCTGTACTTGTATGTGCCAGGAGGGAGAGCGAGCAGGGGTTTATTTTTATATGTGACGCTCGTGCTTTGCTACCTCTTCCTTATAAGAACCCAGGGGTTGGCGCTTTATGAACCTGTCAGAGTTACTGACCAGGAGAAATGTCCAGGACACTTTACACTGTGTAGTTGCCTTCTGTGTGGTGGTTTTATTCTTAGTCAGCAGTGCTGTGATTTTGCTTTGTATGCAAGGACAGAAGAGCCAGTATCCCATCCTTCGCGCTCTCCGTGTTTGCGGTCACTTGAATCTGAGACATTTGGTCTTTCTGGGTGGCACTTTGGCACATTTTTGGCGCTGTGATATGTGGATGTGTGCCTTGTGCATTTGCAGGTGGGTACCAAATGGAGTTGGTGGCTGACTTCCATTTTCTGAATTCTGGCAACCAAGTTTAGGTAATAAGAAAGGACTGCCCAAGGTTGTTGCTCTCTGACGAAAGGAATGCCTTTGTGGGGCTGCTTGGGGATTGCATCGCCTTTGTGTGAGCTTCAATTAAAGAGCAAGCTGTGAATTACTGCTTTTAAATGCACATTTCTCCTTCTGAAGACACAGCTGTTGATGAATTCAGCTCGTGTGTGGCTGTTGTGGATAGCACAACTGTGATCCAGTATTATGGATGTTTTCTTTTGATAGGAATCTGGTGAGGTACATGCAAAATATGTACAGCCCTTGGGCTCTTGGCAGGGGGCCACTGGGACTGTCAGCGATATCTGGGTGCTTCTGATCTCATCTGGAGTCTGAGCTGCTCTTATGGTTCATGTTCCCATGTCTGTGTCATATGGAGATGAAATGCAACCTGAAGGTCCTGCACTAATGGGCTCACTCTGTCTGGCGCGGTCTGTGCTCAGTGGTGGCACTGGGGACTAAAGGCCATTTCCCAACAGCCGGTGCCTGTGGGGGTCCTTGTGGTGTTTCGGGTTGTCTGAACTGGTTCTTCTCTCCCCTGTGGCTTTTTGCTGCTGCTGTCCCGACAGTCCCAGTACAGAACTTCACCCCACATTGCTGTGAGGCCATACAGGAACAATTTGGCAGGACACAGACAGTTTTCTTAGGAAGAAAAGAGAGAGCAACATTAGCTGTGAAAGTGGAACAGGCATTGGGGTTTCAGGGTGGATTTTGCAGTCTTGGGACTTTATGACTACAAACCATAAGGATTCTGTCGACTCTGTTACCTAAGCCAGTTGTGTGTCTGTGCTATGTTGGGTGTCTTCACCAAGTGTTACATCTGTCTTGTGCTTGGTTTATTGCTCATTTGGGCTTCCAAAGCCAGTTTAAGGGACTCCTTCAGAATCCAAAGCTGCCCTTGGTGCAGATGCTGGCCTGCCCAGGAGCCAGGGTCCCTTCTTTGCCTGCACCACATGGCAGGTTTGTTTGGAAATCTGGGAGCTGCCACTTTGAAAGAGACTTTTCTATCGATAGCAAGTTCTGGTTTTCCAGTGATAATGTGCTTTTGCAGGAGGAGGTTAAACCCAAATGATCCACTTTGCCCTGTATGTGGCTGAAGCTCAGACACAGTGTCCGGCCTCCAGCTCTGCCCTGTGGTACCCAGTACTGCTGCATATGGAGTATGGCATGGGATGCTGGGATCCCTGTCTCTGTGGGTATGGAGTGTGGCACACTGGGATCCCTGCATCGCTGTGTGTGGAGCGTGTCCTGGAGCCCTGGGATCGCTGATCCCTGTATGCTGAGCGCTGGGATCCCTGCCCATGTTCCCAATGCCCTCTAGTGGCTCTTGCCGCTGTGCTGCGGTTCCATAGGGCACGGCCAGCAGCTCCAGTCAAACAGCAAACATCCTTTTGTTTAGAAAGGAAAATACCTTTTGTGTATTTTTTGCTGGTTGCTTGTTAATTCCTCTTTATTTATCTGGGTTTAATCCCAACCCTTCCTTTGGGAAAAAAGTTCTTGTGAATTCAAAGACTAGATAGTAACTGGATATCTCATGGACCTTTAAATCCATAGGAATTTTCTGTGGGGATTTATTAAAGAATGTTTTGTTCCTTACATTAAAATGTGTATTTTTTTTCTCTCTAAACAAGCAGTAACTGGAAGGAGTGTGCTTGCCGATGTCACTAGAACCAGACTTTGGTGCTTATCTATGTGCATTAATTGCTTTGAAAAAGTAATTTTTTTTAAGCAGTGGGAACAACACCTTTGAACTCATGCTCTCAAATAACTTTTTGAGGGAAAATTAGTATTTTGTAAGGGTCAGAGCCTCCCTCCCAGCTCCTTCCTTCCTCCAGTCTCCCACCGCAGCTGGCCCAGTTGAGGTGGTGTGGCTGGGCCATGCTGAGGGCTGTGAGCCCCTGCCAAAGCCCCAGAGTGTCCTGGCCTGCAGGGACGTGGTGCAGGCTTTGGGCTGGCGCTGAGGACGTGTGGGTGGGTGTGTTATAGGTCTTCTGTGCACAGCTGTGCACAAGCTCTTCTCAGCAACAGCAGACAAGGTATTCCTTGAGGCTTTTTGGAAAATGAATGGCTGCAAGAACAGTTTCATAGAAGCAGGGTTTAAATTGAAGTATCGGGCTTTTTCCTCGGGAGGACCATGCATGCTGTGGAATGCATAAAATCTGTTAAAAGTCCAGTATGTTTTGTTTGCCTCTTTGTGGGGGCATGGGTCTGACTTCCATCATCATCCTCATCCTCCCTCTGAGAAATACAGGGCAGGGGCTTGTGTGTACAAACATACTTGTGTATATTTGTTTCTTTATTTTCGGGAACTCAAACTGCTTGAAAAGACACCAGATAAGTACATGCAACTGCAGAGTTTTCCCAGTGTTTGGACGGCTGTGTGCTTCCTGTATCTCCAGTCCCGGCACTGTAGCCAGCTGCCCGTTTGTGTGCTCGGCCTCCTTTCCTGGGAGAGCGGCGCTGGGCTCGCCTGGAGCGCCAAGGGCGGATGCCCTGGTGAGGGAGGTCGTGGCGTGTGGGGTCTCAGGGCCGCCCCGCGTGTCGCAGAGGTGCGACGCCTCCCACCAGCACCAAACAACCCATGCTGGTTTGAACTGGGCCCCAAGGCTGCAGCCCTGAGTTACCTGCGGAGGAGCTGGCTATGCCTGAGCAGCTGCTGGTGCTGCTAGTTAACCTCTGAACCTGCCCAGCAATGTTAAACTCAGTTTTTGCCTTTTTAAAGCGCCTTTTCCTCGAGCTGGGTGTCCCTGCTGTCTGAAAGGCTCTCCTGGGGGACCTGTCCCTGCTGGGGTCCCTGGAGCGCTCCCCCCGCTCCCATCCGTGCAGCGCCTGGGGTGGCTTTGGGTCTTTGAACTGTCAGTGTGTGGAAAGAGAGCGCAGGTCCCAGGAGCCACCTTTGTCCAGGCTTGCTGAGTTGGCAGGCCCAGGGCCAGGAAGGGGCTGCTCTGGGCTGTTGTGCCGAGGGCAGCGTGCGGAGGGGGCCGACACCACCCTGCCTTGGGAGCAGCGCACCCCTTTGAGCTGACCTGGAGCATTGAGCCGCTAGTGGTTCTTTGGGATAGCTCTCCTCTGCTGTAAACTCCCTATATGGATTGCTCCCTGCTCATGCTGTTTAACTTCCTTTGATCGTGTTTCCAGCATGATTGTTGAAGGTTAAATATTGGCATGTGTTAAGGATGCCTTGGGGTGTATCAAGGACAAATAAGGGAAGGTTCCTTGGGGAATGGGTGTTTGGAAGGGAGAGTGTTGCTCTGGGAGGTGAGGTGGTCAGCGCTGCCTGGGCCTTTCTGTGAAGGCCAAAAGTGCATGCTTGGGGTCAGAAATTTATGATAATTTTAACTGGTGATGAATCAATTACTGAAAACAAATCCACGTCAGGAAATAAATACAGAGGTAATGGCTTGGCTTTCATCACTGAGCACTTAAAAAGTGCTAATGATTTGAAAAGGCACAAGAAGAGATCTGAAAGGAAAATGGCAATATCAGATTTATTTTCAATTTTCATCTCCTTCGCTAGAATTAAATCTGAGAAATGAAGACAAATACTTGCACGTAAGGAGCATGGTAATGGCTCAGTGCCTTGTCAAGGAGAGGAACTTTGGTTTGCACCTACTGCTTGCTGCTGCTTTTGACTGGAATTTTGTGGCATGCGACTAGGCCAGAGAGTCTCTGGAGGAACTGACCAGCACAGGACAGACAAACCATTGTGAGTCACTAGCCCTGTGTTGGGTTAAATCCTGAGAGAACTGAGTTTAAGAAACTGCAGAAAAGTTTCTTTTCAGAAGCCTTGTTTCACAGTAAAAAGTGGAGTAAAGAGTGGTCTGTTATTTTCTTGTAAAAACCAAGTATCCTGGCAAAGACTGGAAATAAAAAGGCAAATTCACTCCTTCATTTCCTGTTTTAGAGGGAGCATGTGCCTCTGCTTTATGCTGGAATCAGCCTGAACTGTTGCACAAGGTGTAGTTACCTGTCTTCAGCAGCAGGGAAATGGACTTGGCCTATTGAAAGGAAAATCCTTGGAGAAGCAATTTAAACTGGGAAATTACTCTTCAGAGAGCAGCATCTTCCTTAAATACATCTCAGTCTTTTTCTTGGCATCCAGCAATGGTTTTTGCTGGTTAATGGAAGTTATTCTGAGTTTTCTGGTGGAGGTATTTTCTGTTTCCCCTCAAAGCCCAGATAATACACTTTTACATACCACCTTCTAATTTCATAATAATTTAACTTTTTAATAACTGGTTCAAAGAATGTATCATCTGTATTACATTCCTGCTTGCTACTAGGAGGGTTCATATTTTCCTACTACAAGCTTCTCTATCTACACAGTAGTTGCATGTGATGTCTCTGTGAATCTAAAAAGAAGTTGCAGTAAATGTTTGAATTTTGTAAGTGAAGGAAATTACAAGACACAGTTAAAAAGGAGACCAATCAACCTTGGGTTGTGTTTTGTGTAAAGAATTGATGAAAGACATTGCTAAACGCTGATTTTGGGGTGGTTGCATTTGTAGACAGCAGTGGAACCGTACAGAGCTCTCATGTCTCTCCTTTCTGCAGCTGCAGGGTGGTTGATGGAGTTATGATTCTCCCTGTACTGATGGTGATGGCATTCCCATCTCCGAGCTGGCAAGGTGAGTGCTGTGTGGGGTCAGAGTTTTCAGTGGGGTGTTTGCTAACTCTTCCCTGATTGCTCCAGGAAGGGCATTGGGTTTGGAAAGTGACTCCCATAACTGGTTTACACAGCTGTGTGCACGTGAAGCTTTTCTGACATGCAGTGTGTTTACGGTTTGCCTCAGGAAAAGGGGAGTAGTATTTCCACTGCCATGGAAAGGCAGGAATGGTGCATTTGAAGATCTCTTGGATGTTTTGAGAGATGAGCTCCTGAAAGATGTTTACTCACTACTTCCCAAACAGCCTTTGGAAAACATTGAATAAAGGCTTGTAACTTGTAAGAAGGGAGTAACTTGGTTTTCTCAGTTTTAAATTTTAACTTACTTGATCGAGGTCTCTTGTGTCTGCTATGGTATGTCTTTGTCATGCTGAAATAGCTGAATTAGAATTGTTACCTCCTAGTTAGTGGTTCTTCAGCACTATCTGAAAACAATATCTCTTCCCTTAAGCAGATTTTATTATCTAATGATTTCGTTACCTCTAACTGAAGCTATTAAGACTGGGATGATGGGATGATGTTTTTTCCTCCACTCTTCTCTTTTACAGATGATGAACTGAAGCTCAAGATGGTCCCCTATGAATGTGTGTGTGAAGGCATGTCCTGTGGGAATGGGGATCGGTGCCAAGGCCAGCGGTGCTTTGCTTCCCTGAGCATTAATGACGGGACTAAGGTTTACCAGAAAGGCTGCTTCCAGGTCTACGAACAGCGGAAAATGACGTGCAAAACGCCTCCGTCCCCCAACCAGGCTGTGGAGTGCTGCCAGGGACACCTGTGCAACATGAACATCACTGCGCAGCTGCCCTCTTCCAAAGGTGGGAGCTTAATTAATCGGCAGTGCATTTTGAGGAAGAATAGGGGCTTGGCTTTGATCTGCTGTGGTTGGAGAGAGATGGCTCCAGTGCTGGCTGAAGGAAGGGTTTTGTGGATGCAGGACACCCTTGGTGCCCTGGTCCCCCCCCTGGAGCCTGCTGACACACATCTGATGCCCATGGGTTGACTGGTCCCTGTGGCTGGGGTAGTGAGGGGGTTGCAGTGTGTGGTTGGGGTCAGGGTGGAGGCACTGCCTGTGGGAAGTGGCTCAGTGCAGGTGGGGGTTGTGCTGTTCCACAGGGAGCGCATCCTCCGTGCCAGGTGTGTGCTCACACCTGGCTATGCAAGGCCTTTTTGGCAGGCTGGGTGGGTACCGAGGTAAGGGTTGGTGTCAGTGCTAATGGGTTTAAAGACCTTCTCTGGGAACCTGCAAATTTATTGTTTTCTCTTTTTTCACACTTTTTCCCTTCCCCCTCTTTTCCAAGGGCAAACCTTTCAAGGAGAAGCTGCAGGTTACAGCATGGAAACACTAATCATCGTTATCCTAGCTCCTGTGGTAGTGTTGATAGTTTTTTCTGCAGTAGCTGTGCTGATCATCCGGAGAATACAGAAAAACCACATGGAGAGGCTCAATTCCAGGGATGCAGAGTACGGCACAATCGAGGGGCTCATCGCCTCGAACGTGGGGGACAGCACGTTGGCAGTAAGTGACCCGTGTGCAGGGTGTGAGCTTTCCTTACTTCCAAACTCCCCTCTCTTCCTTCCACGTGGCCACATCGCTAAGAGGACCTTTTGCTGCCAGGGGATGCCCCTTGGCCTCAGGACTTGAGTGGTGCCATTCCTGTGCTCCCAAAACTGTAGTATTAATGAATTTTAACCAAAAGATGGGTTTGGCAAGTGTAGGTCCTTCGACCTGGAGAGTTCCTCTAAACTGTTCATGTTCTGGAAACAATTTCAGCACATCAAGACAGAGTGTGCCTGATTGTTGGGTGGGCTGCAGTAATGGGAGAGGTGAAGAACTGTGCTGCATGTTTGATATACAACAGCCTGAAGGGTTGGAAAAGATGTGATGCTAGGTGAGAAAGAAAGAAAATACAGATAATTTTGACGTTTAAAACCCTCAGACCTGACTGCCATGATCTTGGTAGCAGGACTCTGGGATGACTGGGATATCAGTGACATTTTGTTGATAGAAGAGCAGTGGGAGTTCTAAGAAACGTGCAGTGCTTACTCAAAGCTCAGCTTTCAAAATAAGCTCTTGCTCACACGGTCTCTGGAAAATATAGTGGGCTGGAAAGCGTTCCGTTTCTGCAGGCTGACTGTCCCTTCCCCCTTCCCTTAGGCCAGAGCACAAATGTCCCAGCAGCTGTCCCTCACTTTATCTGAGCAGAGCAAGTAAAGCTTCATGCAGATGGAGTGTTTGTTTCTGAAGCAGTGCAGAGTTTTCTTCTCCTTGCATTGCTGAGATAAAATGTCCCCAACATTAAGAGGCTGGAAAACATTTTCTGTTTTGGTGCTGTCCGACCATAATGTGCTTTCACTGCAGGGTTGAAGAGTGGCCTATGTCCATTGATTTTTTTTTTTCCTTTTTTTTGATGCCTTTGGCTCTGTTTAATCAGCCCACGAGGCTTGACTCTGTGTTACTGGTTTAAAACAGCCAGTCTTGATGTATTCACCATGGCCCAGGCATGTGTGCAACTGATGACCTGTCCTTAAGCATTGACTTGCAGCTTTTATCAGCTCTTCTGTCTTACCTGTGCAAGATCATTTCAAGCCATTTGCAAACCTTTTGTACTTCTAGTTATTTAGTGTTACTTGGAAATGGTGATAAAACCACAAAGAATAAATCAGAATTCTGTTTCAAAGAGCTGGGAGGAGTTGGGAGCTGTGAGGGCTTGCTTGGTCTGGTGGAGCTGTCAGACCCTCTGAGCGATGGTGCCAGCGCCACTGCTCTGCCTCTGAGTGTGGCTGATACACAAAAAGTAAATGGTAGTTTCTGTGCCTAAACGTTCACCTAAACAGCAAGTCTTTTAGATCCCAGATTTTTCTTCTCCATTGTGTTTTAAGTCACTGGTTTTGTCACACATTAGATAAGTTTACATTTAGGATTAGTATCTGCAGTGTAGCAAGTGCTTAAAACCCTAAGCTGCTTAGTGGGCATGGAAGGAGCTCTGGCCTCTTCAAATCTTGTTTTTACAGTTGCTGTAGATAAGTTTGGGGGTGGTTTTTTGTTTTTGTTTCTTTTTTTTGCCTCTGTTGCAAGCAGGAAGGAAAATGAGCCCCCAGTTCATGTTAAAAAGTAAGGTAGTCTCTTGTCACTCCTAGATTATCTTTTTCTTGAGCACTCATTAAGAGGTTGTTAGAAGAGATGAGATTTCTGCTGCTGCTTTCTGGTTCAAGCCCAGCAATGCAGTTTTCTGGAAATAATAGAAAGTTGATTATACTTAGGCTTTTTTATCCTGTTTTCCTTGGTAAAGAAAAAGTCCAGGAATAGTTGTTAATACTTTGAACTAATACAAAAGTCCTGGCTGTAAAAGTAGCTGGCATTAGCATTTTACAAGGCTAATGGGATTTTAACATTCAATCAAGATCTCACTCATGTTTATTATAAGCGTTCTTAAGCAAAGTCTGCATTCTGTGTGCTAAAAATACCAGAAAGTGACAAAGCTTTTAAGAAAGACTTGTTACAGAAGTTTTTCTGGAATATCAATGCCAGATCTTGTGTAGGTAAATACCTGCACCAAGCTTGAATAGTCTGGCCCAAGGTCTCCCATGTACCTGCCTCAGAGTGCATCCCAAGTGGCCCTGGGTGCAGGTAAGCAGCGGTGTGCCAGTGGTTGCCAAGTCAGAAGCCAAGTGGGGCTTGCAGGAGCAGGACAGGGAGGATGGCTGCAGCCCCCTGCAGAGCCTCCTGCTCCGCTGCAGCTCTGCTCTGAGGGATCCGTGGTTCCATAAATCCAGGCTCAGGAGTGGGGTGGGTGGTGTGTGGGTTAAGGGGGCTTGGGTGGCTGTGCGCACCCATCTGCTGGCCCAGCCCTCCCAGAAGGGCTCAGTTTTGGGGTGCTCGCTTGCTCCAGCCCTAGTGTTCCCAGGGCCTGCCCACCTGCATAGGGATGAAGGTTTCAAGTACAGAAATCAAAGGAAGTTTAGTTATTTTTGAGGTGCTGAGATTATTGCCAGATACAGAAACTTTTGGGAGAGAACAGCTGATACTAACCATATTTGTTTGAAAGAGGTACCAGAAAGAGAACTGAGAGGACATAAGGTAAGTGAAAGAAGAGTGAAGTGCTGAAAAAGGGTAGAATCTTAGGACAGAGGATAGCCTGTAGGCCAGGAGTGCACTTCCAGTTCACAGACATCTATTGTCCTATTCCACTTACTAAACAAATAATGACTTACTAAACAAATGCTCTTTGACCCTGAGTGACCAAATGGCATCCCCAGAGCCACAGAGATACCCCCAAGCTTTAACCTAACCTGTCCTTTGTAAACAGGGAAAAATGGGGTTTCTCACGGGTTCTAAACTTCTGCGTTTCCTTCTGAACAGGATTTGTTGGACCATTCCTGCACATCTGGAAGTGGCTCTGGACTTCCTTTCTTGGTGCAAAGAACGGTGGCTCGCCAGATTACCCTTGTGGAGTGTGTAGGTCAGTGTCTTCTGGGTGTTTAGTTTTTTGTAGGGCTTTAGTGTTAATTTTAAGGATTCATTGAATTTTTCTTCAGCGTATTTTTATTCTTAATTGAGTAGTGTTGCATCTGAGTTTAGGAAGCATTTGGGTCAAAGGTACCTGGAGGCATTGACATTGAGCCAAAATGCTGTCCTGGCACTGAAGAGGTGAGGAAGGCATGAGAATGATTGATTTTAATAAGAAAAAGGGCTAGAATATGTTCTGTGCTGCTGCTTTGGTGACTTGAATTTGGGGTGGGTTAACAGCTTCCTGTAAGTCCCAAGAAGATTTAACTCATCAGGGTGTTCAATCAAGCCCAGCTGTGACAGATGAACTTAGGCATTTGTAAGGACTGGGCCTACAGTTTAGTAGTGTTTCTTTGCTTTTGTCTCAGTATTGTGTTGAGTAGGCACAGATGTTCACATCTGCCTGAAATCCAAGTGTGCATCCTCTGATGCTCTGCAGTTCCTCTTGATGAGGAACTGTAGGATAGGACATACATGGTGATTGTACTTGTGGCATGTTTTTGTGTGCATACATGTGAGTGAGTGCGTGTGTCCTTGGAAAGAGGCCTGCTCCCAGGTTAGCTCAGGCTGGCACCATTTCTGGGGGCTCTGTGTGTTAGCCTGTAAGGCGGAAACAGATGAAAGTGCTTGTGCAGGAGGTGTCTCTGGAGTGACAGCACTGAGACCTCAGCCCTGGGTGTCTTTGTTCAGTGAACCTGCTGCTTGCTCCCATGAGCCTCTGAAGGACATGGAACAGCAGAGCAAGGAAGGGCAGAATTTGGGTGTTTGGAGTTGTCAGGTCTGGCACAATTCGTGGCCCCATGCCTGAGGCCATCATATGTGGGCTGCACTGGAAATGGTAGCAGCCAGAACTGCTCTAGTGTGCCTTGTCCAAGATGGTGCTCGATACTTGATAATTTCATTCTCTTCTTCTAAGCTATTGGGTAAAAAGCTTGGCTTGCAGACAGTGTGTCCTGATTGCCGCAGGACAGGGCTCAGTTCTGCTGGGGTTTGGTGGTTTTGTTAATCCTTTTTTTGTTTGTGGGTGGGTTTGGGATTTTGTTTTCTTTAAATCATCATTTTGTGTTTCTGCAAGGGCTGATGATGTACTAGGAATGTAAAGCCCGTGTCCCCAGCATTACATTTCCTTCCTGTCGTCCTAGCTGCAGAATTCACAGCTTTGTGTTGTGCACACTGACCTTGCCATGTGCTGCTTAAGTCACTTCAGCTGCAAAAGCACTTCTATTGCTGGTTGTTGAATGGTGACACTTCCCAGTTCAAACCCTCTGTACTGCACTGGCGGGGAGAGATCCACACTCAGAGGGCTTGCAGTCAAAACAAACAGGAGTAATGAGGGATGCTGGAGCACAGTGTGACTCCAGCAGTAAGAAGTGCGTGCAGGGGTGATCAGACCACGCTGGTGTGATATCTGGTTCATGACAATTGAGTTCTGCTTGGTGAAGGCAGCTGTTGTTGACAGCTTCTCCTGTGTTGTTTCCCCTGCCAGGAAAGGGCCGTTATGGAGAAGTTTGGAGGGGTCAGTGGCAAGGAGAAAATGTTGCTGTGAAGATCTTCTCTTCTAGGGATGAAAAGTCCTGGTTCAGGGAAACTGAGCTGTACAACACTGTATTGCTGCGGCACGAGAATATTTTAGGTAAGTAGGACAAGCACATTCTGTATCCTGGTGTGTCAGGTGTAAAGGTGAGTTACCTGCACAGGTCACTTGTGAAGAACTGCACACTCACCAGGCATCTCACAGTCTCTAGGTTCTTGTGTTGTGATAAATAGCTGAAGGGAAATTTTCAGGGAGAGACTTCGGGGGGGGCTGAGTCTCAAATGGGGAATGTGTCATAGCAGCTGTGACTTGTTGCTTTGCAATATTCCAGCAGGAAGCAGTTAATCAGCCAGATGAATCAGGTGTTGGCAGCTGAGCACACAGAAAACAGTGGAGGTGCCACAGACCCCTGTGGGAGGGACTGGCTCTTGCAGCTCTCACTGCAGAGTCCTGCGCGGTGTGTCAGGGGAAGTTCTGGTGGATCCGTGTTTGGTTGTAATCTCAGTTTCCCTGCAGAAATGGAGGGAGAAAAGGTGGGGAGGAGTTTATAATGAGATTTAAGGATTTGAATACTTTTCCTTATGACTGAGTAAAGTGCAATATGAATCCAGTATTCTCTTTTGTTTGACTGTTCTGCTCAGGGTGAGAGAGCACTCAGGGTGAGTAAGGTCCTTTGATGTTTAAATTTCAGCTATAGCTGCATGATGTATCTTGTTTCCCTGTAAATATGGAAGTAAATGAACCTTGTGCATCACTCATACTTCATGTGCTCAATTCTAAGAACTGGGAAAATGGCTTTGTTATGTTGGGCCTTGGCTGAGATCTAAGCAGCCCTTTGATTCCTAATAGACATGCCCTTCTGTCACCGGTGTGCCACCTCTGCAAATAAAAGCAGCAGCACATTTTCTGAGTGCTGACACTGCCTCACCCAAAATCTGTCTTCAATCAGTTTTCCTTCGGCTTCTTATTCTTGCTTCCTGTCAGAGAATGTTCCCTGGCTCTGTAGCTCATCCTGCTAGACATTTGTCTGTTTCCTGAAGCAGTTCCTTTGTTACTACAAAAAATAATTTGGTGGCCTCCTGAAATGTGAATTATTGAACTTCCCTTCCTGAGAGAGCAAGTGGCTTGGCTGAAATTACATTGCACAATTCCCTTGGTGCTCTGCCTGTGTTTAGTCTTTCTTGATAACTGTCAAATTTGTTGGCTATTTTAGAGACTTTTTTAGATGCAATATTAAACAATATCACAGGTTACAGAAATGTCACATTGTGCACAAGTCTGACTTTAGGGGAGAAAGCAGTGGGTGTTCTTTCTGACAAATGTATGTGAGCTTTTAACAATCGTGGTTTGTTCCTTTGACTTGGGAATAAAACTTCTGTTGTTCCCAGCTAAAGGTGTTGAGGTCACTATGTGGATATATGCAGAGGTGACAGGAAGGGAGCTTTCCTGAATTTGGGGTTCAGTTTTAAGATATGACATTTTTGAAGGCAGTTCTTGAGGTTCATGGGTTCTGAACAGAAAACTTTCTCTGTTTCTTCGTAGAAGATCATTGTGGTTAGACTACACATTTAACCCTTTTCTGAGCAGACTGCACTGGCTGCCTGTGGGCTCTAAAAATGGAAATGGTTGTTAATGGCTTGATGTTTGTGAGGTGTTGCTGCTTTCCAGTGTGACCCTCTCAACTGGGCAGCAGCAAATGTGCTACAGACTTGGGGTGTTTCTGTTTGACTGGGAACTTCCCCACCCCCCTCAAAAAGAGGGAAAAATAAAAGTATTTTTGAAGTGTGTGGTCCTAACAAGTAGTTGTTCGGTGCGACTGACAATACATAAATGGGTTCTTGTGAATAGATGCGAGTTAGATTTCCAGCCTTTGTTGGCTTTGTTTTCATCACAGTGGTACCTGCAGTCGTCTGCGGTGCAGTTGTAATTAAACAAGTCTGCATTGCAAGAGGGGCCAGCAGTATTGATGCACAGTATCACAGAGCATTCAGAGCTGGAAGGGACCTGCAAGGGTCAGCAAGTCCAGCTCTGAAGTGGGTGGCCTGTACGGGGATCAACCCCACAACCTTGGCGTTATCAGCACCCTGCTCTAACCAGCTGAGCTGCTTTTTTCAGGGCGTCTTGGAGGATCTCTGTCAATTTATTTTCTTGTTTCTCCTTCTTCTGTCGCTCTAGGTTTTATTGCATCTGATATGACTTCCAGGAACTCCAGCACGCAGCTGTGGCTGATCACGCACTACCACGAGATGGGCTCTCTGTACGACTACCTGCAGCTGACCACGCTGGACACGGTGAGCTGCCTTCGCATCGTGCTGTCCATCGCCAGCGGCCTGGCACACCTGCACATCGAGATCTTCGGCACGCAGGGCAAGCCGGCCATCTCGCACCGCGACCTCAAGAGCAAGAACATCCTCGTCAAGAAGAACGGGCAGTGCTGCATCGCCGACCTGGGTGAGCGCAGCTCCCTGCTCGTGCAGAGGGTGTTGGGTGGCTGCAGCTGCAGGACCTTGCTGTGG